>NC_134470.1:58351988-58357029 GCF_964194025.1 Convolutriloba macropyga | reverse complement strand
AACGGCTGGAACTCCAATGTCAACAACTGACAACAAGAGGTTGTACTACAATTCAATGAGTGCATTAGCTTATGTAGAAAACGGCCACGGAATACCTCTGAGTGAGTTCGCAAACCATTATATAATGGTATTTGATCTGACCAGCACTCAAGAGGCAACTCATGACTTTATTCATCCAGAGCTAACAAATTCATCATTGTCTGTTGAACTCAAGTTCGATCAAGCGTTAGCTTATAACGTTGAAATTTTTTTTCTTGGAGAAAAAGCATCTACTATCTACATTGACTCTGCTAGAAACGCATCTAAAAACGCTCTTCCCATGATCACGTACTAATGGACGAAGACCAAATTCATCTTCAAGTGAAAAAGTGTAAACACCTCAAATTCAAATTCAGAGGGGTTTATGCTGCTGAATTTGAATTTGAGGTGTTTACACTTTTTCACTTGAAGATAAAATTGGTCTTCGTTCATTAGTATGTGATCATGGGAAGAGCGTTTTTAGATGCGTTTCTTGCAGAGTCAATTTAGAGAGTAGATGCTTTTTCTCCAAGAAAAAAAATTTCGACGTTATAAGCTAACGCTTGATCGAAATTGAGTTCAACAGTCAATGATGAATTTGTTAGCTCTGGATGAATAAAGTCATGAGTTGCCTCTTGAGTGCTCGTCAGATCAAATACCATTATATAATGGTTTGCGAACTCACTCAGAGGTATTCCGTGGCCGTTTTCTACATAAGCTAATGCACTCATTGAAATGTAGTACAAACTCTTGTTGTCAGTTGTTGACATTGGAGTTCCAGCCGTTGCAAAACCATTTCGATAAATGGTTATCTCTCTTAAACCAAATTTTTGATAATGGAATGGATTAGCGGTATTCGTACCGATGAATGCTGTACCAACACATAATGCAACAATGACTCTTCTGATTGGCTCTTTAGTGAAAATGTCCTCATGTTTTCAGCTTTGTTGGCCTGTTGTAGCCAAGAATGTTTTGGTAATTACTTCATTGTATCGGTAAATTGCCGGAGTTTTCAATAATGTCTTCTCAATTGCACCTACAACATTATCTGACACCGTCATCTTCCTGATAAATAAATTAGCCTCATCAATTTTAACCTTGTAGTGTTTTGCTGCGTCTTCACTGATGACAGAAATGTCATCTTGAGATCTTCTCATTGAAATGCGTAACGTAACTCCACTAACCAAATGTTTCTCACACCAAAAGAAATCAACCGCCAACTTTCCATATAACGTTATACGTAAGGATTGTCGCACTGTTCTTTTTCTTATATCTGATATTGCTGCTGGAATAGTGCACGGGTTTTCCTCATACTCGTAACCTTGACATTTTAGCCAGGTTTTTTTTGCGTCTATACCGTGAGAGAATTCAGTTTCTATGAAACTTTTGTGTGCATAGTGTCCATTAGCTGTTGAAATTTTGATACCATTTGCAGAAACAGTACAGTCGGCGAAAAGTGAATAAAAGATATTATTAGCAAAATATGGAAGATCACTGGCATAAGCGTCAGCAGTTGTGTAGCGCAAATCCGTTCTATCTGTTTGAAGTTTTCGACACTTGATCTCCAGGTAAATTTTTTGCAAGTCAAAAAAATTGTTGCGATCACCAACAACTTCAAATTCCAATGATGATCCTGAAGGCGAATAAAGCGTTCCTGTTTTTTGCTCGAATGATTGATCAAATGTTACCAGCAAAGGTGGTTTTTCAAATAAGTCTAAAGAACTGTGAGTAGCTTCAGATGGTATTACAAGATTAGTTCGCATTTTTCACTCGCGAGAAAAAATCCAGACGACTCCTTTTTGGACGCGGTTTTCGAGAAATGATTCTTTTGGTTGAGATTTTTCGTTTTTGGTTTGAGCAAGTTCTCGTGTATTGTCGTCTTTTTCGTCTAATTATTTTACAACCTGATGCAATACGTGATTGAAGAGATCCACCTATTTGTTTGCGAGCTGTTTTGGCTACTGTACTTTTCAGTGCTTGTTTTGCTGACTTTTTTTTGGTTGCAACTTCTACTAACTCTGGTGCTCCCTGAACCAGTAAATCACGACCAATCTTTTTCGCTGCGGGCCAGAAAAATTTGCGTGCTAATGGCACAGCAACTCTTCCAATACCTGCAGCAAGCGCCCCAAAACCGCTACCCCTTTGTCTGTAGTGTCCGGAAAAATGCGGCATTGATTGAGATGCTTGATTGCTGTAGTATGTCTCCATATCAAATAATTTTTTGAAAGTTTAAACTGACTATAACTTTTCCGGTTCCAGTAAAAAGGAATTAGTTTTCCAGTTTCGTTTCTCAACTCTACCTGGATGTTCTGAATGTTGTTTGATAATATTGGCTTGTAATCCAAATTTGTGTAGGACTTGTGGTGTAGGGGTGTCACTGTGTTTATGCTACCGTTTCTCAAACGTCTTTCAGACTCAATGATTTTTATTACCGGAGCTCTCACATCACCAACGTTCTGATGTTCAATTATATCAATGTATACAAATTTTAACTGTGATCCACAAGTGATATCAACTGGAAAATCTCCAATATGTCGGTTCAAAGAGTTGCCTGCATTTTCTGACTTGTAACCAATATGAATAAAACCATGATTCGAAATATCTCTTATTCCTTTAAAACCAAGAATACTGGGTACTTCTTCATCTTCGAATGACAAACCTTCGTTAGGTCCAAATTTCAAAACTAACTTTTGCGTTACAGTGTCAAAATCATAGTCAAACTGTTTCAATTGAGCGATTCGAAAAATTTCTTCCAGAAGCTCTTCTGAACTGTTTTATATACCTTTGCGAATTCTTCGAAGTTGTCCGGTGCGGTTATGTGAAGCATCAAGTTCAGCGCCAGAACTGACATACGCAACTATTTCGGCTGAGTTTACATTATTGATGTTTGATGGAAATGATATTGAAGCAAGGGCAACTTGCCAATCTCCATCTAACTGTTATGGTTGGGCAAGTTGATTTCGAAACTTGGCCATAGTATTATTGGTAAAAATTCCCATTGATGCATTCGATATCAAATCAATAGTAAATTCTTTATTAATACTCATGTTTAGTCTTCGACAGGAATGACGTTCACTTGGACTAATTCTGGTTCATAAAATTTACCTTCAATTATAACATTGTTTGCGTCTATAAGGTTGTATGTTGGTGGACTGAGAGTGGCAACCTTGAATACTGTGAAGATTTCGTCTGTGTAATTTTGTTTATAACCTTTCCTAAATATTTCGTCTGGCTTTGCAATCCGAACCAGGTCTCCTTCTTCGTATTTCAGCTTGTACATTTTGTGCTAATTGCTAGGGATATTAATAACGGTTCATGTTTTTTAAAAATTTTATTAGGTGCAAGTTGGGTAACACGATTAACACGACTGTTTATAGTATTTACAAACTGGGGCAATTCCTTAATATAAGTCCAAGTCCAATTTTCCTCCGGGTTTTTGTGAATAATGTTTTTGAGCGATCGAATATTCCTCTCAGCAAATGCCGACTTGGTTTCGTTTTCTGTTGTATAAAAATGAATCTCCTTCTTTTCACAAAATGTTTTGAATTCACCTTTAAACTCGGATCCCTTGTCTGTCCAAACCCTTTCTGGTTTTTTCTGTTTGATCATTTTTTTGAACGCTTCAACAGCATCTTTTGCATATAAAGCCTTCATTGGTTGCACTCTAAGGTATCGCGATAAAACATCAACAACCACCAGTAAATATTTGACTCCATTGTTGTGTAGGGCAATTTTATCCATATACGCCACATCGACAGACCAGATTTCGTTTATTCTGTATGCAACAACTTTTAGTCTCGGAAAACTTTTTCTGAATTGTTTGTATTTTGTGTATGGGGCTTTCGACTGAAGATATTGAACCATTTTGGATCTTGGTAAACCACTGGTTTTCTTCAAGTTAGCAATGCTACCAAAAGCTGCACTACCTTTTGTGTATAATTTGTTCAATTGTTTAACGTGAGAGGAAGTAATTTGTCCACGAGCTAGACGATTGGATTTCGTCTTTTGCATCTTCAAAGCTTCATTCATCGTCGCCAGAAGCTTTTGATTCTTCTGTTCTCGAGACTCCTGATTCTTCGTTTTCTGGTTCATCCTCAAACAACTGTAACTTTTCGTTTAGTGATAAGGCAAGAAACTTTTTTGCGTATTTATTACAAGTTAATTGTGAACTGATATCTAGAAAGGTCAGGACTTTGTAATGTTCAAGTGAAAGCTTAGATGTTGTTTGTTGTAGATCATACAGAAAATCTGCGATAAGAATTCCCGTGCTTGACTTATTAACCATTAGTCTTGATGTTTGATCCAGCGATAGAGATTCTGACTCTTCTATTTTTTCCAATATTATGCTCGCTTTTTCAAACTTTTTTCTATCAAGGTGTTTAATATCTCTCAAAACTCGCTCCCTGATTTCAGTTGAAGTTTTTGTATCAATTTTGTCATCTCTAGTCTCATTCAACTCATCATTGATATTCTCCAAAATATTATCGGTCTGCTGTTGCGTGTCTTGCTGCGTGGTAGAAGATGCTGGTGGAGACTTACTTCTTTGCAACAGTGATATTTGTTTTGCTTTCTCTCGGGCATTTTTATTGTTGAGAAGTTGAGCAATTTGAGGTTGTTCATTCGCATACATTTGACGAGGAATTGGCACAAACTCTTCAGTGTGCATTTTGCTCCAGAAAAGCAATACAAGGTAACGCAATCAGTTTAATCAGACGAATTCCATGGATTGGTACAACTCCAGAGAGCACGTTCATCACACAGTCACTCAAGAACCAAATGAAATCGACCTGGTGTAATATTTCTATTTGAGATGTGTTCTCATTCCTCTTATTTGCCCATTGCTTGAGCATAAGCAAATGTTTCTTTTTCATTTGTAATTGTTGTAATGACTGCTTCAGGGGACGAAATGTAAAAAGTAGAAGGATCCGGTCCAATTAGTTGCGATGAAAAACGTAAACCCTTACTGGTTTTTGGGTCGAGAACAATCATCAAATGTCCAAAGGTCTCCGCAGTTGCTAGTTTG
>NC_134470.1:58281988-58346988 GCF_964194025.1 Convolutriloba macropyga | reverse complement strand
GATTCTTAATTTTTACAAATATTCTAATTTCTAAATATTTGAAAATTTGAGGAACGTAAAATTAGAGGAACGCATTTTGAATTAGCTCTCGCTCTAATCATTTTCCTGCCAATTTCTAAACAATTGAATTCACTAAATTTGGGATCTCGGTTTTCTGAGTTTGTAACGATTACAGGAACCCTGACAATTGCCCCCCAAAAAATTTTAAAGGTACCCGACCGTTGGGTTTTGCGGGATATTGCAAAAAGCAGATGGGGGACTTTCAAAATTGTTTTGTGCTTCTGCATCACTATCCAATGGCATAATCAGAATAAATTGTCCCAGCTGTCATCAAATATTTAGGGGAAAATGATGGTGAAAAAAGCCATCACATCAACAATAAAGGTTTCCCTTCTTTCTGATTCCTTTCGCGGACCCTTAGACATGTTAATTAAACTGGGCTCCAGTTGCTAATTGGAGGGTAAAAAATCGTATTGCAGGGTTGAAATCATTATTGTATAGTATGGTTTTGATTCTTAAATTAAGGAGAACTATATTCTTAAACTAAGTAATAGAACCAAGTCGTTTGTTTTCCTGTAAGTATTTTTCCTTACCTCAAATTGCCAGTCGATGACATCCGTTGCTTGCGTTCCAAAATAGCTTATTCCAGATAAAAAGAATAGAACAGCCAGACAGAAGTGCTAACAATAAAATAAATAAAACATGTTTACAGAATTTGTTTTTTAAAACGTGTGTCAAATGGATACTTGAGAAAATTAAAACAAAGGCTTTTTGTTAAGTTAGAAAAAAATGAAGGTTTCAATTTGAGCTCCTAAGCTTATTTGAATAGTCTGTCATGAACATCGTGTGTTTCTGTTTGCATTACGCACCATAAGAGTGACTGTATGGTTCATGTTTTATAATTAAAAACTCTGACTTCTCTATCGTTGCTTCACATTTTTAATTGTACATTAGCTAGCTTGCTAATACTATATATGCATATACAGTAATCTGTTTTGAGATAACTTTAAAAGTACGTACACGCCATGTGCAAATAAGAGGCCAGAGATAATTAATTCAACACTGATTATGTTCTTATTATTTAATAATACATGCACATGAAGATTAATGGCAAACGGCTCGAGAAAAAGAAGATACAAAAGGAAAAGAGCATATCAGGATAAGTCCGGATCTCCATTCAAAAAATTTTCTAGGAACAAACCGTAAACTAGACCATGCAATGAATAGAAATGGACTTTGAAAACCATTTAGCAAAAGCAGATTAAAACGGAAAAATACGTGCAAAATGAAGTCAACCGTACATAAACAATTTTCCGCTCTCAAAAATTTAATCAAACACCATTTACTCACTCGGCATTAAAAAGTGTAAAAAAATCTCGCACTTCTAAACTACTCAATTTTCATTTCTGTCTACTCTTCGGCCCCCACCCAGGTTGCCCAAACTTGGAAAACTTGGTAAGGCCGTAGTACGGCACCGTATAAGTCTTTGATCAAAACCGTAGTAAGATCTTGTTAAGTTTTCTACGGGCCGTAGTAAGGCCGTACTAAGATTTCTAAGGTACCGTACTAAGGCCGTACCAAGATTAATAAGGTGCCGTACTAAGGCCGTACCAAGATTAATAAGGTTTTAAAAGTGAAATAATAGCTGGAAAATTGTCGGAAAAGGCTCCAGTCAAGTTGAATAACCCGACTTTTGAGACTTTTCCAGTATGTTCTGGGTGTGTTTCCCTCCTCCTTTCTCATCCGGGCTGGGGACCGGCTACGGCGGATTTACAAACTAAAGCTATAGGAGAATCGAGCAGAGCACTAGATAAAAAAACTAGGCCCGAAAAGCTCTCTCCAAAACAGACAACATTACGGTAAAATAATACATCGAAAACTGTCGGAAAAGTTTCCAATGAAGGTGAAAAACCGACTTTTTGAGACTTTTCCAGCATGTTCTGGGTATGTTTTCCTCCTCTTGTCTCATCCGGGCTGGGAACCGGCTACGGCGGGGTTACAAACTAAAGCTATAGGAGAATCGAGCAGAGAACTAGATAAAAAAAACTAGGCCCGAAAAGCTCTCTCCAAAAACAAACAACTTTTGGCGCATTTTAAACGTCACTTTTGAGTACCGTGCATCAAATATTGTTTTTGGAGGAAAACCTATACAAAAAACGGAGCTGCTACGTTGGTTTTGTCAACTTTCGACAACTCTAAGACCCGATTGAGAAAAAGACGTTTTAAAATAAAATTTTCAATTACGCGAAAAACCTCAACTACAAGAATAGCTTTTTTCTTTACAAGCTAAACCAAAACCTCTTTTTGCACTTGGACCCACTCAAAACGTTGGACTCCTACGTTGCTTGTTGTTAGCTTTCGACAACTCTAAGACACAATTCGAAAACAATTCGTTTTAAAATAAAACTTTCAAATAAGCGAAAAACTTCAATTAAGAGTCGAACTTTTTTTCTATACAAGTTAAACCAAAAATTTTTTTCGCACTTAGGCCCACATAAAAAGTATTGTCTGGAAAACACAAATTGCACGCAGAAAAACCTGTTCGATTGCAAAAAGCACACCTCAGCCAACAAAATCTGAGATTGGACATTGTTTTCAGGAATCAATATTGAATAACCATTCAATACAAAATTTTTAGGACAAACAAATAAACATGCATGCAGTAACAACCTGGCCGTTAGATGCAAAAACTATAGAGAACTTTGAAAAAATATAAAATCTTGATTTATTTTTTTAAAGCTATCAAATGTAATTATTATTGCGCATTTGATGAGTTTAAGTAACTTGACTGTAGATCTGCAAGGGGACGTTTGTTGTTGTGAATTCTCAAAAAAGCACGAAAGTGAACTTTTAAATAAGCCAAATTTTGAAAAAATAATTTTTTTCTGAATCCAGAACAGATTTAATTGAACAGAACGCATGCCAAACACATTAATTTTTCTATTACTTCTTATAAACCCTGGGCTTGTAATTGGGGAATTTTTTAACAGCTATGTAAGTGGTACTGGCAGTTTCATGTTAAAAACAGTGCTATTTTATCTGATTCACTTAAACCGCAATTTTTTTTTCGAACTTCATTTTAGAGCTGATCATTTTTGAGACGTAATACGTAACAATTGGTCTTCTTTGGCAAAAAATCTCAGTTTTGAGGCTTTTGATGGATTTTTAGAATTGAATGTTTTTCTGCTTGATCAATGACATGAACTCTAAAAGATATCATTAGAATTCCAAATTCGGTACGGCCTTGGAAGAGGCGTAACAGGTTTTCGCAATTTCGAGCTTTTTCGAGATAAATTTTTTGACTATCAGGCCTACCTGCAGAGCAAAATAAAGTTCGAAAACAGTACTTTAGAAAAATTACAAAACTTGATACGGCCTTATACGGCACCGTACTAAGTTTTGTAGTTTTTCAGAGATTTAAAAAGTTATACCCAGTGCCAAAATGATGAAATAGTGACGTGTATGAGATAAGCAATAAATTTAAAGTCGATTTTAAGAATTTCGAATTTACAAATTGTAATTACATCAATTGGCTACGGTGCCGGAGAAAACTTATTACGGCCTTAAACGGTGCCGTACAAAGTTTTGTAAATTTTCTACGGCACCGTATAAGTCTTAGTAAGTTTTCAAAGTTTCGTCTGAGGTGGTCAACCTGGGCAATTGTATTATTCAGCAGAACAAACGGCATCAAACCTATAAATAAAAAGAATCCAATCAATTTAAGAAAAACAAATAGATCAAATTGTAACTGTTCACTTTAAATGATGTTCAGGTAAATTTAGCTGAAAAAAAAACACCTGAATTTGCCTGATTCGTTCAGGCAATTTGTTCCCATCTGAACAACTCCTGAACTTACCTCAAATTTACTTGGAACTCACCTGAAAATTTCAGGCGTCAATGGCTGAATTTTTACCTGAACTAGACTGAAACTAACCTAAAAAATGCGCCTGAAGAATTCAGGTGGTTTTTCCAATTCAAGTATTTTTAAACTTAATTTCACCTGAAAATTTCAGATAAAAAACCTGAGCTAGAAAACATCCCTCAATTTTCCAGGTGAATTTTTCAGGTAATTTTCAGGCAACATACCTAAAAATTTCAAATTTTTTTACTAAAATTTTCAGGTGAAATTCAGGTAAATATATTTGAACCAAAAAAAATTGAATTTCTTAGGTGCTTTTTTCAGGTGATTTTCGAGAAACTCCAGGTGAAATTTCTGACAGTGATGCCTGAAATTTTAGTCCCCTAATTTTGTAGGGAGCTCGATTTTGGAAACTTTTACATAAAGTTAACAAACGAGTTTTAGTTCGATGGACAGGTTTTTAAAGCAGTGCTTATCTTGGAAAATGGATTCAGTTCGAATTAAAACAAACAATAACCTGAATCCACCGGACTTTTAAAAAAATTGAAGCAAAATGAGGTTCATACGTCATTACAGTTCCTAAATTGTTGGAATCCAGTTTTCCTGTGATCTAAAAAAATGTAAAATTTCTTAAAACCATTATTTTGGATCTTCACTATTGGTGTTCACTTCAAGAACCCTTATTGGTTCGAGAAGTACTTGTACGAGTTAGAAACAACAGTAGGGCTGAAGATTGGGGAATTTTTATAATAACCAAAGCGTAATTTTTCACAATTTAAAATCCACTGAAGTTTGCCTAATAAATGTGTTGATGTTCTTCCTAAAATTTGAATTTTTTGTGTTTTAGTTTAGTTGTAATTAAAGAAAATTTGTTGTTTAGTCGCTGCTGAATGCAATAAATAATAATTTCAGGTAACCACACCTGAACTATTTCAGGTAAAAATTTAACTGCAATACAGTTCAGTTTCGTTTCAGGTCCTTTTACAACTGTAATTCCCCAGAACTTCCGATTACCTGAACACGGTTCAGGTAAAATTACATTAAAGTTGTTAGCGTGTTGTTTGCCTAATATCAAATCAATAATTTTTGCAGTAATAGCTCACAAGGAGCACTGCTATTATTCTAAAACGAAAGACACTGTCACAATCCCAAAAATAGACGAGCTTTTACTAAGCTAATAAAAGAATAATTAAAAAGAGTTCAAGAAGTCATGACATTCAAGAACACTGGAACCCCGATCACATGTGTGTGGAAACTACTCTTCAAAAGCATTCAGCAACAAAAATATATAGCGGCTGAAATACTAAGAAAAACAAATTCAAACTCCATCAAGCACTCAAAAACTGTGCTAAAATTCTAAAAGCGTTCTTAAAAATGTCTCGGAAACAGTGACTTAAAAAAGTTGTTTTCGAAATTATCTGGGAATGAATCGGCGGCTCTGAGGTAGGAAAACAATTAGCAGCAAAAGGTAGCAAAAGTAGTACAATTCTCAGTATCACCTGCGTTTCTGGTTTTTTTAACCGAAAGAAATAACGCAGTACCCTTTTTATTACTGAACTTCTGCATGGAGATACCTATCTGTATAAGCAAGTATTCGATTTAATATACCAATTTGTAGCACGTTAAAAGAAATGCTATTTAATGAAAAAAAAAACATCTTGACGAGCTTTAGAATTCTGAAGTAAAAGTGGTTAATCTCCTATAAAACTTGATTTGAAGCGTGAATATCATAGTTAGAGTGAAACAATCTTGAAATCAATTGACAAACTGTGCAAATGGATTGGTTGCTCAAATTAGGCACACGAAAAAACTTTAACACGACTAACTATTTGTGAAATATTAAGAGCACAAAAAACCCAGGCCAGACCGCGGAGACCTCTGATCAGACGATCTTCGAGCGCACACATATTCATGTGCGCTCGAATTACATGGTCTGGAAAAAGCTTCGAGCGCACTTGAGTCTCGACAATGGTCTGTAACTTGTCTGATCAGAAGTCACTTCGGTCTGGGACGGTCTGATCAGAGGCAGCTTCGAGCGCAGATTAGTCTGATTAGAGACAATTTCAAGCGCACACTAGTCTGATTAGAGGACGTTTCGAACTCACTTTAGTATATGTACAACAAGAGACTCGATAATGTTTGTTCGCACATGATGTTACAACTCCCGCTCATCCACATTTTCCACATAATTGTCTACCGAAAAAGGAATCGATTTCAAGATTTTAAAAGTTTACTTTTGTTTCAACAAACCATTAAATGAAAAAATAATGCCGCTTTAAAGGGCCTATGAGAACTGCCTTTATGCAATTACTAGATAAACTACAGTCTTTATCGTTCTTGGTTTTATGATAATGATATTGAAATTAGGCAACGAAAACAACGTTAAATCGTTTCGCTGACATTGACGATTTTTTTAACATCAAGTCAAAAACATAGCTTGAATGACCTGAATGATGTTCGCAAAATAATTTTTGTCAATAATGGCAACATGGCCTAACCACCAGAGATCATCCATGCATTTGATGGTCTGGGACAACATTTCGAGCGCAATTTAGTCTGGACAATGGTTTGGAACTCGTCTTGACATGGGTCTGATACTTGTCTGATCAGAGGTCATTTTGGTCTGGAACTCGTCTGATCCTAGGCGGCTTCGAGCGAACTTCGATCGCACAATGAATTTCGAGCTCACACTGGTCTGATCAGAGGTCACTTTGGTCGGGACGGTCTGACCAGAGGTCACACTTGTCTGGGATCGTCTGATCAGAGGAAATTTCGAGCACGACCTCAATGTGGGAAAAGTTGCTCAAGGGGAGTAACTTAAAAAGTTGAGCGTAACTTATTAACGAGTCTTTTTCATATGACAAATTTTGAATTGGCGCTTTTAAAAGTAATGTGAAAGTGAAAAAGTACTAAAACAATATGTTTATCAATTTCAATGACGTGTATAAAAAAGATTATTCCTTCTTCATTTTTGTGCAATTTGTATGACATTCACAGTCTGCCTTTAAGAGTGCATTTAGCTTTCCTTGAGTAAATTTTAAGCTCTACAGGGGCTATTCTCATTTCCAGCTTGCGTTTTTTCTCGAAAGATGAAAAATTATTGTTCCTGCAATTTTCAGAATTGTTGCAAAACAATTTAAATTTTTGCATCGTTTTTTTTCATGAGCTGTATTGGCAAATATTGATTGAGAAAGAACACTTACCATCAATTGATCATTTATGAGCAGGTCCACTTTCCAAAACCAAATTTCAACTGCCATCAAATCATCTTTTTTTACTGAATAAGCCAAATCAATCGTGTAATAACAGTTCCGTTCTAATTTCTTACCTTAGCTTGAAGGAAACGGCGGATTTCAGTTTTGAAAGAGGTTAAGCAGGTAAAAAATATTGCTATATTAACTCAATTGGAGTATTTTTAATGCTTTAAATCATCCATAAGCTCTCAAATATTTTAACTAATTGACTTTGTTTTCTCAATGATTAGTTACACTTGATTCTGAGTTGAATCTAGACTTCAGATAACATTGACTCCTGCAAGGTGTGTACACACTTTTCAAGAAACTGCAAAAATTCAAGATTGGCTCCTTCGATAAAATTGAAATCAGATTAAAAAAGAAGTGATTGTTCGTTGACATCTTTAATTCGGATGGAGAAATCACGCGGAAGCAGAGAAGACAAAGAGTGAAAACTTAGCCGCAAACACATGCAAAGCCATCTAAAAAAGTTGTCTTGATTAATATTAAGACATTGAGTGCCATCATGCATATTTTAAACATGTATGAAAATATGAGACACTACGTTCTACCTGCCAAAGTTGTAAACAATGTAAAAAGCGGCTACGATGGCTTCAAATGTCGTGTCAAGACCTGATTTGAGAACTGGAGTCCGCCAATGTGATGTGTGATCGCCTTTTCTCTTTGGATTTGCAATTAATTATATCCTGGCCGATTTTTGGCTGACCTAGATGTTGCTGATGACATTGCCTTTTTTGGTTACAATGACAGCGAAGTCCTGGAGAACTTGCACCGAATAGGAAAAGTTGCCAGTAAAGTTTGTCTGCTGATTAATGAAGGCAATACCAAAAGCATCTTGGTCTAGATCAAACGTCACCCAGTCCTACCAACACAAGTTAAACCAAATTATGTTTAAATAAAATCCAATGTGTACAAAAGAAAAACAGGAATAATTGTTTAAATTGGTAACCAACAGTCAGAAATGTCAACTGACAGAGAGAGATGCTTCTTGATAGCAAGAAAAAAGCGGGCTGGTTTTAGACATCAGATGGTAAAAAATAGAACATAGACGTAGAACTGTCTCTATAACAGATTCCTCAAGAGAATCAAAGACTTTTTCATATTGTGTGACCATTTTTTTGACACAGACACAGAAATTAAACTCCACAAATCTCGGGTTTGCAAATCCATCGTAGTCGAACAAATTGAACCAAAGTAATCATAAAAATCAAAATTGAAATAACTTGAGGATAGTTTAACATGCACCAATTGTGTTCGTAAATTTGGAACATTGAATGGAAGAACAACCTAACGAAAATATAATTTCTGGAGGGTTTCCATTTGGAGCGTTTCCATTTGCACTGAAAAATTGAAGCGTTTCCATTTGCACTGATTGTGCCGATTGCTGCGTCTACCCTTCCGAGAAGAAATCTCAAACCAGTCAGTGCTTCTAAAGACCCACGATAACTACGATCTCAGAACTGATAATGATAGTACGCAGCAAATCGTACGGACATCTGAAAAAAATGAACACACAGAGGCTATCAGCCAAAGCTCATTCATTGTTAATAACAACAAACGCAAGCTAGTAAAGCGGCTGGAAGACAGCAAAAGACATGGATTGAAAAAACTCGAAACGATTGTTCCAGAAACAAATTACAATTCTTGATGGTCAAAAAAAGAGAGCCAAAGACTGCCTTCGATAAAAGTCAGAAGAAAGTTGAATTACTAAACAAAAATGTTCATATTTGTGCGCCATTTCCTTTATGCTAATCAAGTGTTTACACCAGCAGCAGTAGTAGAAATAATAATAATAAAAGTACAAGTAGTAGTAGTAGTAACAGTAGTAGTAGTAGTTGTAGTAGTAGCAGTAGTAACAGCAGTAGTAGTAGTAGTAGTAGTAGTAGTAGTAGTAGTAGTAGTAGTAGTAGTAGTAGTAGTAGTAGTAGTAGTAGTAGTAGTAGTAGTAGTAGTAGTAGTAGTAGTAGTAGTAGTAGTAGTAGTAGTAGTAGTAGTAGTAGTAGTAGTAGTAGTAGTAGTAGTAGTAGTAGTAGTAGTAGTAGTTGTAGTAGTAGTAATAGTAGTAGTAGTAGTAGTTGTAGTAGTGGCAGTAGTAGTAGAAGTAGTAGTAGTAGTAGTAGTGGTAGTGGTAGTATTAGTAGTAGTGGTGGTGGTGTTGGTAGTAGTAGTAGTAGTAATAGTAGTACTGGTAGTAGTAGTAGAAGAAGTAGTAGTAGTAGTAGTAGTAGTAGTAGTAGTAGTAGTCGTAGTTGTTGTAGTAGTAGTAGTAGTTATTGTAGTAGTAGTATTAGTAGTAGTAGTAGTAGTAGTAGTAGTAGTAGTAGTAGTAGTAGTAGTAATAGTACTAGTAGTAGTAATGGTTGTAAAAGCAGTAGTAGTAGTAGTAGTAGTAGTAGTAGTAGTAGTAGTAGTAGTTGTTGTAGTAGTATTAGAAGTAGTAATAGTTGTTGTTGTAGTAGTAATCGTAGTAGTAGTAGCAGTACTAATAGTACTACTAGTAGATTTGATTCCGAGGTTGAGGCAAATCTACCAAGAATTGAGTTTATAGCCGCGGCTGCTGACCTAAAGTGCAATGTTGAGAAGACAAAGAATATGGGTTTTAAATTCAAAAAACCTGGAGTTACTGTACCAAGTTCTCAAAAGAACGTGGAATTTATCACGGGAAACCACAAAGGCCGTGTTGGACTCCATTGAGGCCGAAAACCAATCCCGACTACTCATTGGCACGGAGGTGCTGATGGGCAGGAAGAAGAAAGTGGGCTGGTTCAAGACGCTATCTGGTCAGAAACTGAAATTGAAAGTTTACTGGTTGCTGAACTCGTGACAGTAAGCAGCGAAGAGAGGTTAGTGGTTGCTGATCTTTTGTGTACGGTGGATAACATCATCTTCGGTCGCGGATCACGAAAATTGTGTATGTTCTGGTTGCAAACGTCGCTTCGACACTGCAAGAGGCTGCAAAGTGCTTCAAGCCAGATTTTGCAGGTCTAAGACGTCGAAGAGTATCGAAAACAGCGCGTCAAAATTTGTTGGGCTAGAGAAAAGCCTCACTTGTCAGAACTGCACTGGAAAATTCGCTACTGTGAAATACCGAAGAGTTCACAGGTCACTACACTGCGGCAGATAAGAAACTGGAAGACATCGCATTTTCTCCTGCAACGTCCAAGATCAAGATGGAGTGGAGTTCGAAAATTTAGAAGCTTTCAAGTATCTCGGTTCTTTCCTGACCTAGCAAAATGGAGACCTAAAGGAGATCAGTGTCAAGTTGGCAGAAAGGAGACAGCAATTTGCGAGCTTTCAGAAGCTTTGGAAGAGCAAACAAACAACTCGGTAATCCCCTCAAATGCAGGTTAAACATAGCTCTCGTGTTCTCTGTGGACTTAGATGGCTCTGAAACATAGATCATGAATAAATCAACGCAGCGGAAACTTGAGTTTTCACAGCAGTTGTCTGCCAAATATACTATATATATCATTCATGGAAAGGGTGACAAACGAAGAAGTACTAGCTAGATCACGTATCTCTACACTTTCTGCAATGATCATGATTAAACGGTTGAAATGGTTTGGCCATGTCCTGAGAATGGATGACGATCGTCTAGCGCTTCGAGCTTTCACCTGGGAGCCTACAAAAAAAATCAGTCATATCAAAAGAGCTCCAGGGGGTCATCGCATATCGTGGCCGAGTCAAATTGAGGGGGACTGCTCAAAGAACAACATTGGCTAGATCATCCTACGGCAGAAAGCCAACATAGAGTCTAAATCCCGCTTCAACAGTTTTGTCGAACAGCGTTTCCTGGATTAAATAAACTCAAATCTACATGCTTTCTATAATTTTGTTTGCACTTATTGCCATTGCACCTTCAATTTTTTTTGAAATTTATATGTTGAAAGAGTAGTATTAGCAGCAGCAGCAGCAGTAGTAGTAGTATTAGTAGTAGCAGCAGCAGCAGCAGCAGCAGTAGTAGTAGTAGTAGTAGTAGTAGTAGTAGTAGTAGTAGTAGTAGTAGTAGTAGTAGTAGTAGTAGTAGTAGTAGTAGCAGTAGTAGTAGTAGTAGTAGTAGTAGTTGTAGTAGTAGTAGTAGTAGTAGTAGTAGTAGTAGTAGTAGTATTAGTCGTAGTAGTAGTAGTAGTAGTATTAGTAGTAGTAGGAGTAGTAGTATTAGTAGTAGTAGTAGTAGCAGTAGTAGTAGTAGTAGTAGTTGTAGTAGTAGTAGTAGTAGTAGTAGTAGTAGTAGTAGTAGTAGTAGTAGTAGTAGTAGTAGTAGTGGGGGACAAAATCCAACCTCACCTCCACGTGGTGTCCCCTGGGGGTAGGTCATGTGCTGCGGCTCTCCGCTCACATGGTCGAGCTAACGAGGCACTGGTCTTCTAGTTTGTGGCGCAACTAGTCGTATCTCAGCCTTCAAACACCAAAGCAATGAGTACATTCAACCATGGCCCCGAGTCCCGGGTAAGGGGTGCTAAGAATCTCCCGAGGAACCAACTCAGAATTGCAACTTTAAACGTCAGAACACTGACCCAAGCCGGATCTTTAGAGGCTTTGAAAATGGATCTGGCGCAATACAAGTTGGATATTCTGGGAGTGCAGGAGACGAGATTACAGGAGCAAGAAATTGATCTCGGAGACCACAAGCTCTACCTGTCTGACTCGTGGTTGTCAAAGAATGTCGTCGACAAGTCAAAGTTTGAGCAACTAGAGGCGAGCCTTACCTGTGACAAGTGTGAAAGAAAGTTCAAAACAGTCAATGGCCGAAAAGTTCACCAATCGAGATACTGTGGCAAACCTAAAGCAGTTGCCACACGCGTGTTTTCCTGCAAAGTACAAGATGTTCTCGGAAACGAGTTTGAAAACATAGAAGCGTTCAAGTATCTCGGATCATATGTCAGCCTCAAGCATGGAGACCTGCAGGAAGTCAATTGCAAACTTGCAGAAGGTAGACAACGGTTTGCTAACTTCCAAAATCTCTGGAAGAGCAAGCAGCTCAGCGTGCACCTCAAGTGCAATTTGTACAAAGCACTCGTTTTATCAGCCGTGCTGTACAGCTCAGAGACTTGGACTCTTTCGAAATTAATGGAGAAAAAACTTGAGAGTTTCCACTGTGGTTGTCTTCGGAGAATTCTACGTGTGTCATATCTGGAGAAAGCAACGAACGAAGAAATTATGTCAAGATCACGAATGCCCCAACTATCCACGATGATCATGCTCAAACGGATAAAATGGTACGGACACATCCAGAGAATGGAACCAGGAAGATTAGCCCGCAGTGCCTTCGATTGGGACCCGCCCGATCAATACGTCCATGCTAGACGCGCTCCTGGGGGGCAACGGAAAACATGGATGAGTCAAATCGAAGGAGACTGTGTACGAAACAAAGTATAGTTCACCAGATTGCAGGAGAAAGCAGCAACCGGGTCAAAGAATGCCTTCAACAATTTCGTCGTACAGCACTTCACAGAATAACCAAACAAATAACTCTTCTTGTTTTGTTTGTATTTGTTGCCAACCGTGCCTTTATTTCATATTTGGAATTAAAGTGTTGAAACAGTAGTAGTAGTAGTAGTAGTAGTAGTAGTAGTAGTAGTAGTAGTAGTAGTAGTAGTAGTAGTAGTAGTAGTAGTAGTAGTAGTAGTAGTAGTAGTAGTAGTAGTAGTAGTAGTAGTAGTAGTAGTAGTAGTAGTAGTAGTAGTAGTAGTAGTAGTAGTAGTATTAGTAGTAGTAGTAGTAGTTGTAGTAGTAGTAGTAGTAGTAGTAGTAGTAGTAGTAGTAGTAGTAGTAGTAGTAGTAGTAGTAGTAGTAGTAGTAGTAGTAGTAGTAGTAGTAGTAGTAGTAGTAGTAGTAGTAGTAGTAGTAGTAGTAGTAGTAGTAGGAGTAGTATTAATCAATCAAATTGAGAAGCTTAAACGATTGGGAGATCACGTTGCAATTTACACCACTTGCCAATATAATCCGTCTCCAAAACAGTTCAACTTTTAAAACTTTATCAAAATGAGAACTACCAAAGGATTACAATCCATTTCAGTGAAATGTATACCCACAAACTACAACAATTTCAAACACTGAATGTATATCAGGAGCTTATGGAAGCCTTCAAAGTGATATCGATGTGCACTGCTTCGTGGTGGATTAAAAAAGGCGCAAACTTTAATTTCAGTTTTGGCAAATTGTACTTTACAATGAAAACAGTAGTCACAGCCTTCTTCTTCTGAAACGAATTGGAGACTTCTTCCAAAAATAGACGATTTTAGAGGCTGCCGTCATGCACATTTTTCTCTCCACAGCTTTGTAGACATTGTAGTTATTTAAAAACAGATCTCTCTAGTCAAAATTCTCAATTCGCCAGGTCTCACATATACCACGACTCCTATATTTTGCTGAGTTTGCTACATTTATGAACTTTATTCCGTATTTAGCGAAGTTTTTGTGCAATTAGTTAAAAAAATATTTAAGTTCGACTAATGTTTTTTGACGTATATCCACTTCTCCAAGAAGTGATGTAGCGAACTTGAGGCGTCAGTGATCATTTTAGGCCAACCACGGCTGCCCTTTGTTCAAGATATTCTGGTGTTTTTTAATTAAAAGGTTTTTAGAGGTTCGCTTTGTAATTTAATTGAAGATTGACTATGTAGTGGCACATGCTCTGTAAACGGGGTTTCACAACTTACGGGGGGACGGTGAAGATGATTATCTCTTTTAAAATTCTCATTGTTACGCACCGATTGGTTTAGAGACTATCAAATGCCCTCAAAGATATGTTGACCAAAAATACTTGGCAATAACGGATTTCTAAGTCAAGTTTAGAAGCCTAATTGTAAAGCCAGAGAATCTTCTGATGTCCACATATTTATTGATTTGTTTCGCTAATCAACATGTACTGCAGATCTCGCCTGTAGCTTCCACATTCATTTCGTGTTTTGGGTATTTTTAACATCTAGCTTCACCTTTAAATTAAATATTCATTTGGACATTCAATTGGTTCAGGTTCTCACCTTTATCTTTCACAAAATTGCAAAACAGAAGCTAAAACAGAATTGTGTTACCATCGATATAGGCTTAAAAAAATCTGTAAGCGAAGTCAATTGATTAAAAAGGTTAAATTGTTTCCAATTCTCCTCTTCAAACACTTCTTCGGGAATTGTTGCAATAGGTGAAGCTAAGCGCAATTTATTGATACATAATAGAAGACCATATGAAAAGACTGGCAAGGTCAGAGATTTGTTTAGGACTAGCTTTATGAAGATCTTCACCTTGACCGCCACGTTCCTGTTCAATACGTATAAAACTTTGTCGGATTTTTTGAGCCATTATTTTGCATGAACTTTCCATGTCAAATCTTTTGCAATAAATAATGCCTAAGTCTTTCTGCAATTTTTGACTTGTTCAGATGGCGCTTAAGCAGCTTCAAACTACACTTTTCTGGCCTCTCAGTTTGTCTTGTTTCACAGTACGTCTTGTTCAAGGTTAAAATTTTGAAATTGTTAGCGGAGATGAACGGATCGAAAAAATTCAGGATGTAAGGAAGATTGTTAATGAAATCGCAAAACAGCGACGTACCTAGCCGCGAGGTACTCCTCTAGTCAATTCTAACACATTTTCAAGACAATTGATGCAGACTTCGAGCAGGCGTCCTCCGACTCCTATTTTTGCTTCCCCAATTATCAGTAAGAAATGCGGTATTTTGTCAAAATTTTTGTAGCAGTGAGAATCGCTGTCCAGTGACTGATAAATACTTTAAAGGAGCGGCACGACTGATGGGATTTTTTTTTACCAAAAACCTTGCTGATGCACTGTGAACTACTTACCGAAATGATTGTACAGAGCGTAGTATATAAATTTCTTCAAAGCTTTGCTGTCAATTTTAAGTAGAGACAAAAGCCGGAGGTTCTCAATTTTCCTTTGGTCGCCTGTATTTGTAAATGGGCGTTTATTCTGCAAGTTTCCAGAAGTCGCGATTTTTCTGGCAAAATTTGACGTTTTCCGTTAAATGGTTTACGAGATGCAGAGGTTTTAGTCTTTCGATAACAAGATGGTGAAACAATTTTTCAACCACGAGATTTGGATACCTCCAAAAAGATCAAGAAGCTGCTGATGAGTTTCCTTGAAACAGAAAAAATTGGTTTTTACCGGGTTTTCTTACCCCTACATCATTATTACTGATTCTTTTTTTCGTCGAAATCAAGGAAGGGCATAATTTAATTGGCATACTCACTCATTTAGTTTTGTGCTCTGATATTTTCCACTGATCAACAGTAATGGCAAGCTTGTTGATTTGCTTAAACACAAAAATTGTTTGAAGATTGCATCAGTGCTTCTTGTCTTTAGTGATTTCTCTGGATATAAGGCTCAATCAAATTCCGAAGCTTCGGCCATTGAGACATTTTGAGAGCACTGCAAATTCAATTGCTTGCTAATAAACTCAAAAGGTTCAGTCATTAAATTTTTGATCGACATGGGATCTATCTAAAGATATACATTTAATTTCAAGGAAAATGATATCCCCACATATCAGAACAAGAATGTATTATAGGAGCTTATGAATAACAGGATAACTTTATGGTCATCAAATTGATATTGATATGCACTGCTTCGTAGGGGGATTGTAAACGGCGCAAACAATATTTTCAAGTTTGGGAAATTTTACTTTACAAGCGACCGAAGATTTCTTCTACAGCGGACTTCTTCTGAAACCAGATATTTCATCACATCAACGGGGCTGTCTCCATACATGGCTTTTTTAAAAAAATACTGCTATGTCATTTCCGTAGATATTTTAGTTGTTTGTAGAAAGCTCACTGAAATCAATGTTCCTCATTTAGCTAGTTCTCACATATTCAAATAATAATTTGTTGGACTGAATTAACTGAACGTGCGAATTTTATTCTCTTCTCCTGATAACGAGGATTCATGTATCAGCTGAAGAATGTTAACAATAGCTATTCAGTTTGAATGGTTTTTGTTCACCTCCAAATAATTACTCCTTTTCCGTCAAAGTCAAATTCGAGGTTCTGAAATTCTGCTTTTGCGATGAAGGCCTTCGTCAATTAGATGTAATCTGTTTTTCAGTACTTGATTTTCCTTTACCACAGTTTCTCTTGATGACGCCAGTATATTAAACATTTTTCCTCGTCCTTCCCGCCTGTTGTCTAATTTCTGAGGACAATTTGCGCGTCATATTTGCTCGTAAATCTGACCAGGAGTTTTCGGTGTTTCTCACATTCAGAATTGGTCGACAGGACAGTAGAGTCAGATTCATTGGACAATTGCATGAGACACAAATGTAATACTTTGGCTACAGGTAACAATTTTCTGCAACGGTTACCATTGCTCCTTATTAGAAAAAATCGAAAATAATTGGCAGCAGGAAAAAAAATAATCTCCACTACCTCACAAAGCCAACGAACTGCAGAGATGACAATAAAAAGTCAGGAAACTGTATTTAGATTGGTGCCAAAAAAACTTAATCTCAAAATTTTATTAAAACAGGTAAGTTAAGACACTTTTTGGTTTTGATTGTAACCACGAAATTTTAGTCTCTAGGACTTAACAAAATTAAAAGGAAAAACAATAACTTTTTGTAACTTATTGAAATAAATCCATTGTCACTTGTATTCAGCTTCTCGTCGTTTCTTTTTCGGTTACTGGGATGGGTGTTGTTTACTCTTGATGTTTTTGTTCGAATCGCATCTGTGTTTTCGAACAATGATTAACATGCACAAAAATCAGCTAAAAAATAAAAACAGAAGTCAGACAGAACTAGAAGACAAACAAATAATAGTGAAGTATAATTATCAAGCTAACATTCTTTCCTCTTCATAAAACAATCATTTTGAAGCACCAACAATTTTGCTCCACTTGAGTGTCCGCGAGCTTCAAATGTAGGGGACAGGAATCCTCAAAAGAGTGAAACTGATTTTGTCCTTCATTATGCTTTAATGTCAGCGTAGCTCCCCTATTCTAGCGCAGGTGGCTTCGATGCCAGGTTTTACAGCAAATTTGAAGCTCATGGGCCAGCTCCACAAGTGCATGCCGAGACAAATGAACAAACTGTTTTTTCTCAACATCATTTACACCTTGTTGATATTTGTTCTTTTTGGTAGAGTCATGATTTCAGATCAACTTTTTGTTGGCTGGTTCACAATTTTTAAGTCAAAATATGTTTCTTTGAACCAGATTCATTTCTAATCTTGCATCATCATCAGTTGTTGCTGATTTAAGATCAAACGTTTTCTCTTGCAACTGCTGAAGACCAGAATGGAGCTCGACACAAGACAATTAACACAAAAATTTGTGAAGGACAAAATTGTATAATTGAATCCTAAAATTCATTATGCCTCTTTTGTGAGCTTAATTCTTTCAGAGAGTAAATTGGGTGTGCTACAGTAAAGTTTGTATTCCACGCGCACACTGATGGCATCCCAACTTTTTGCATGCGCATAATGACAACATCTCAACAATGGATCCCAACCTTAGCGAAAGGCACCCTCATCACAAAATTCGCTTCCTGTTTGATGTTGCCGCTTCAATAGCATAGTATTTAATAATTCTGAACCTCTTTTTTCACTAGCTAAGGCAAGTGATTGAATATCGTTCTTAATCAATTCGGTATTAATTATCGTCTTTTTTATTTGAAATCAAGATTTTTCTCCTCTATTTCATGTGTAATTTGCTTTGTTTTAGTTCGGTTTCACTAAGATAAAGATATATGGTACTTGAAAATAGAACTGATTGCTCTTTCTCCTTGAATGGTTTATCGGGTTTAGGGATGTTCAGGCCACCCTCCCTTATCGACAAGGAAAAGATGTTTCGGTATTTTTGATTGATGGAGGGATTCTTATATAGATATAGTAAAATCTCATCGCAGACTGATTTTTCACATTATTTCAACAGGTCGTCATTATTTGTTGATGAATAAGAGAGCAAAGTCAGTTTGAACTAAAGAGGTAAACAGTTTGTAAGAATTTTGAAGTGATACATTGGCATGAAAGGCCAGTTATTTTGATAACAATTTCTGCTATTTTAAATATTTCTCTGCGAGTTTCTTCATTGATTTATAAGCATTTTTACACTACCAATTAATCTCGCTACAGCAATCTATTTCCACTTCATCAAGGAAAAGAATCTGCTGTGCTTTTTCAGAAAGGTGTTGTTGTCACAAAAAATTGTGCCCGAAAATAATATTCTCAGAAGAAGAATGTTGCGTCTTTTCAAGAGTCTCAACGGAACCGAAATAGCAAAGGCTGGTTCTCAAGTTTTACGCCGGCCTGATGCTCCACTGAATCAGATTTGAATAATCTCGTAGAAACAGTTAGTTGGTCCGACGTATTAAAGGACTGCAATTTTAGTTTTGATTGAAGTTAAAAAATCCTTGGCATAGCGTTGAACCAGATTGAAACTTGTTTCACTTGCTAATTCAATTGAGCAGATAAGGTTTTTATTCAATTCGTTCAAAATTATCCTCCTTTTTTTATTTGATATCAAGATTTTTCTCTTCCTTTTCATGTATGGTTTGCCTTGCTTTATTTCGGCTTCGCGGAGATAGAGGAATTAGGGACATGTAAGTAGAACTGATTATTTGTATTTCTCAAAACATCCTTCGGGTTTGAGGATGTTCAGGTTACCTTCCTTAATCGGCAATAGAAAGATTTTCCGTTGTTTTTGATTTTAGTCGGAATTTTTGTATAGATTAAGTAATAGACTTTTCATATTATTTACACAGGTCTTCATTATTTGGTGTTGTATGGGATAAAAAGCCAATTTGAAGAAAAAAGAATGAACAATTTTTAAACATTTTGGCGTTTCATTTGGTCATAAAAAACCGTTTCTTTTAATAACTATTCCTTCTATTTAGGTGATCTTCATGCAAATTTTTTCTTTTTTATCAGCACTACCATTTTTACACTACCAATTACTCTACAAAAGTCAACTATTTCCACCTCATCGTGAAAAACAGTCAGCTTTTTTTAAAAGGTGTTCATGTCATAAAAAAATAAGCCAGATTTGGGAAATGAAACAAAAAAAATGGTTTTTACCGGGTTTATTACCCCTACTTCCTTATTACTGAAATTTTTTTTCGGTGGAATCAAGGAAGGGCATAATTTAATTGGCATACTCACTTGCTCCTGTAGTTTTGTGTTCTGATATTTTCCACTGATCAAAAATCAAGGCAAGCTTGTTGATTTGCTCAAACACAAAAATAGTTTGAAGATTGCATCAGTGCTTTTTGTCTTTAGCAATTTCTCCGAATATGCGACTCGATCAAGTTCCGAAGCTTCAACCATTGAGAAAATTCGCGATTACTTTTGCAAATGCAATTGCTTGCCCATAAACTCAAAAATTTCAACCATTAAATCTTAATCGACATGGGATCTATCTAAGGATTTACATTTAGTTTCAGGGAAATTGATATCCCCACATATCAGAACAAGAAATTATTTCAGGAGCTTATTGAAAACAAAACAACTTTATGGTCATCAAATTGATATTGATATGCACTGCTTCGTGGGGATTATAAACTGCACAAGCAATATTTTCAGATTTGGGAAATTGTAATTTACAAGCGACACAGGAGTTCTTCTACAGCGGAGTTCTTCTGAAACCAGATATTTCTTCACATCAACGGGGTTGTTTCCTAACATGGCTTTTTTAAAAACATTGCTCTTTATTTTCCGTAGATATTGTAGTTGTTTAAGCTCACTGAAATCAATATTCCTCATTTAGCTAGTTCTCTCATATTCAAATAAAAATTTGTTAGACCGAATTAACTGAATGCACGAACTTTATTCTCTTCTCCTGATTAACGAGGCTTCGTGTATTTAGCTTAAAAGTAAAAACAACAGCTGGTCACTTAGATTCGGTTTGTTCACCTCCCAAAAATTACTCTTTGTTCATCAAAGAAAAAATCTAGGTTCCGAAACTTCACTACTCGATTTTCCTTTACCACATGTTCTATTGATGACGCCAGTATAATGAATTGTCAGCTGTAATCTCCATCTGTATATATACAGAGGACCGTTTGTGCGTCATGTTCGATCGTAAATGTGACAAGGAGTTTTCGGGGTTTCTTACGTTCAAGATTTGGCGGCAGGGCAGTAGAGTCAGTTGCCTTGGAAAATTGCATGAGACACAAGTGTAATTTTTTTTGGTACAGGTAACAATTTACTGCAACTGTTACAATTTCTACCCATTGCAAAAACTGACAATAATCGGTAGCAGGGGAACATAATTTCTAGGACCTCATTAAGCCAACGAACAGCAGCAAAGTCAGAAAATTTTCACATTACTTCAACAGGTCTTCATTATTTGCTGTTGAATAAGAGACCAAAGTCGGTTTGAACTAAAGAAGTAAACAATTTGTTAGCATTTCGATATGATACATTGGCATGAAATGCCAGTTATTTTAAAAATCAATTCTGCTATTTTAATTATTATCTGCGAATTTCTTAATCGCTTTACAATCATTTTTACACTACCAATTAATCTCACAAAAGAATCTATTTCCACTTCATCGTGGAAAAGGATATGCTGTGCTTTATCGGAAAGGTGTCCTTGTCACCAAAAAAATTGTGCCCAAAAAAATCTTCTCAGAAGAAGTATGTTGCTATTGTTCAAGAACCTCAGCGAAACCAAAATATCACAGCCTAGTTCTCGAGCTTTACGCCGGCCTAGTTCTTCACTGAATCAGATTGTCGAAAAATCTCAGTCCGACGTATTAAAGGATAGCAGCTTTGATGTTGATTGAAATTTGAAAATCCTTAGTGATAATCTATGTACAATCACGTGCTGAAGTTTGTAAGGCTTCAGCCAGTGTTAGTAGTGTTTTTGTCAATGTTAAGAATTTTTTGTCAAAAAAGCTCAAATAACTAAAAACTCCGAAGATCTTAAGATCTACGAAAACTTAGCAAAAGAGACTAAAGTTGTTGAAGATTCAAAATATAGTCTAATCCGAGAGCCATCTGCTGTTTGTAAAAAATTTTAATGGTTCCAAATACAATATGGTTGAGGTATTCGAACAACTTGGTTAAAATAATTGATGAGATAATTATTTTTTATCACATCATTGTTACCTGTTTCTGAATGATTTTTCAAATACAGTGATTTAAGTCATTTTTTTGCTTAGTAAGTGTACAGTTAATGCAATAACTGTTTTTTTAACTAAGTCACTTTCGGTCTTATCTTTGTCCTACTCCTTCATGAATGCTTTCAGCTCGTTTACTGCTCCAACGAAATTTGTTCCGTTGTCATTGATGATGGTGTTCGGATAGCCACGTTTTGCAATGAATGTTGTCACTGCAGCTAAACATTACTTGTTGTCCAATGACTGTGCAACTTCGGTGCGTACTGCTCTTTTTTTAGATAAGTAAAGAGACTGCACCATCTCCTCAATTTACAGCGTAGGATCTCAACTTCAGATTGTCCGAAGTAATTCACTCAGGTTTTTATGAATGGGAATACATGTGCATCAAGTCGTGTATGTCCATGGGTAGGTAGGGTGAATTGGGTTGGCGTTCCTGTGTCTGCATTTGATACATCTCGAACCTATATGTGCCTTCGTATAGGTGGTCACGATGCGCTAGCTCTAACAGAAATTGTAAAACTTGATATTTTGCTGTCAATATTGGATGCCTTGTATTGTATTTGTTACAGGATAATTTGGCGTCAAGTCTGTTCCTAAATTTGACCAGGAATTTTCGGTGATTCTTACGTTCTTCACAAACTCGGCAAGTGTTTTCAATATTTCAGTATTTCTGTTACTTTATCTTTTGTTGGGAAAAAGTTTTCAGCATTCTTTTTTCCGTGATATTCCAAGACGTTTTGTATGCGAATACACTGACTGATATTCTGATTTATTGAAGTTGATTCTAAAGTATCATCGTTTTTTCCTTGATTGTTCACTGCTGTTTTTTCATCATTATCTACAGCAGCGAAAGTTTGTTCGGCTTTATCACACGTTTCTTCCCTGGCAAAGAAAATTGTTTTACCGACAAGATCAGTAAATTCTTTTCTCATGCATTTGAGTGTTCTCCAACTTCCAGATACTCAACGTTTTCACAACATTAGCAAATTTTCAACATTAAACAAAATTGTCTCTTTTGTTGTTCGTCACGCAGATGTTGCACAAGAAGACTGCATTAACTCCTAAATCTTTCATTCCCCTGACAACTTTGAACAACAGAGCAGTGTAGTCAAACGAGTGTAACAAAAACATGATACACAAGTGTAATTCGTTTTGTGTAGAGGTATCAGTTTCCTGCATGTGTTACAGATTTTCACAATTTCAAAAACTTGACAACAGTTGTCAGCAAGAAAAAAATAATCTCCTACACCTCGAAACTTCATGGGGTACATGTTCCTTTACGTTTCTAATTATTTACTAATTTACTCTGTTATTTATTTTTTAATTTGCGCTGCACCCGGGTCGAGGTTTGGTGGTGAATTTTCGTAAGAAATGCGGTGAAATGCGGTGAAAAAAAATAATTTTCACCGCGTATTTCTTACATCTTTTTGCGGTGAATGCGGTGAATCGCGGTGAATTATTTTTTTTCACCGCGTTCTCAGTATTCTTACAAAAAAGAATCGTCCCCACACGGGTTCGATCCTCTGACCTCCTGCATGCCTTCAGCTGCTTACTCCACTGCCCCAACTGTCACTTACTACCTTAGCATTTCTCGTGAATTTAAATCAGATTGAGTAAACGTTGGAAAGCAAATGCGGTGAACTTTTGTAAGAAATGCGGTGAAATGTGGTGAATTATTTTTCTTCACCGCATTTAGCGGTGAAAAAAAATAATTCACCGCTTGAGAGAAAGCGGTGAATTATTTTTTTTCACCGCATTCACCGCATTCACCGCATTTCTTACATTAATTTGCCATAATAGTCTATGCGGTGAATTTTTGTAAGAAATGCGGTGAATTTGGTGGTGAATTTTCGTAAGAAATGCGGTGAAAAGCGGTGAATTATTTTTTTTCACCGCATTCACCGCAATCACCGCATTTCTTACGAAAATTCACCGCATTCACCGCATTTCTTACGAAAATTTACGCAAAAACCTCGACCCGGGCAGTGACAGGTGCGCTGTAACTGGCGTGAACAACGTACCGCTTATATCACCTAAAGTTTTCTGATCTTTAGGCATCAGATTCTGTTAGTCAGGTCTTTTATCTGTGGTCGTTTCCCCATCCAGATTACTTTTTAAATTTTTCCGTTACCCAAAGCTGATCTAATCGATTCTTGAAAATGACCATACTATTTGTTTTAGTGACCTTTTCCGGTAGCTGATTCCAATCTTTTAAGCTCCTTGACAAGTTGAAAAAAATGGAGGAGCTGTCAACTTGAGCTTAGAGTAGACGTCCGGAGATCCTTTTCTCATTCAGTAAACAAGTCCACACACTTGCGGAGACAATTGCACACAAATGATCTGAGGTAAGGGTTTCTGGGGTTGTTGGAGCTGTGTTATGCCTCATATGGGTGTATGTCCCTTTCGGAGAGTGGAGGGCGTGCGCCAATGTAAAAATTGCATGGGATGCTCATAATGATGCTATCCCAACATGTTGCTTGCGCATAATGATAGCATCCCAATAATGGATCCCAACCTTAGCGAAGGGCAACCTCATCACAAAATTCGTTTTCCGTTAATTGACATCGCTTCAATGCTAGTGTTGAACCAGATTTAAAATTTTTTACTAGTTATTTCAATTGAGCAAATATGGGTTTTATTCAATTCGTTCATAATTATCGTCTTTTTTGATTTGATATCAAGATTTTTCTCCTACTTTTCATGTGTGATTTGCTTTGTCTTAGTTCGCTTTCACTCAGATATAGGGATAAAGGACTTCAAAGTAGAACTGATTGCTCTTAATCCTCAAAATTTTTTTGGCGTCAAGGATGTTCAACCCACCCTCCCTTATCGACAAGGAAAAGATGTTTCGCTATTTGTGATTTTAGGAGGGACTCTTACACACATTTAATAAAAGCTCATCGCAGATTAATTTTTCACGTTATTTCAACAGGTCTTCATTATTTGCTGTTGAATAAAAGATCAAAATCTGTTTGAACTAAAGATGTGAACAGTTTGTAAGCATTTTGATGTGATACATTGGCATGAAAGGCCAGTTATTTGAACAATCTTTTCTGCTATTTTAATTATTCTCTGCGAAATTCTTAATCGCTTTACAATCATTTTTACACTACCAATTAATCTCACAAAAGAATCTATTTCCACTTCAACGTGGAAAAGAAGATGCTCTGCTTTATCAGAAAGGTGTTCTTGTCACAAAAAAGTGTGCCCTAAAATAAACATCTCAGAAGAAGGATGTTGCTTCTGTTCAAAAATCTCAGCGAAACCAAAATATCTCAGCCTAGTTCTCGAGCGTTACGCCGGCCTGGTTGTTCAGTGAATCAGATTGTCGAATAGTCTCGGTCCGACGTATTAAAAGACAGCAACTTTAATGTTGATTGAAATTTGAAAATCCTTAGTGATAATCTATGTACAATCAAGTGCTGAAGTTTATAAGGCTTCAGCCAGTGTTAGTAGTGTTTTTGTCAATATTAAGAATTTTTGTCAAAAAACTCAATCAACTAAAAACTCGGAAAATTTTTAGATCTACGAAAACTTAGCAAAAGAGACTAAAGTTGATGAAAAATCAAAATATAGTCTAATCTGAGTGCCATCTGCTGTTTGTAAAAGTTTTTATATGTCCCAAATACAATATGGTTGAGGTATTTGAACAATTTGGTGAAAGTAATTGATGAGATAGTTTTTTTTATCACATCATTGTTACCTGTTTCTGAATGATTTACCAAATAAAGTGATTTAAGTGATTTTTTGCATAGTAAGTGTAAAGTTACTGCAAAATCTGCCTTCTTTGACCTAAGTCACTCTCGGTCTTATCTTTGTCCTACTCCTTCATGAAATCTTTCATCTGGTTAATTGCTCAAATGAAATACGTTCCGTTGTCATTGATGATGGTGTTCGGGTAGCCACGTTTTGCAATGAGTCATGTCACTGCAGCTAATCATGATTTGTTGTCGAATGACTGTGCAACTTCGATGCGTACTGCTTTTTTTAGATAAGTAAAGAGACTGCACCATCTCCTCAAATTACGTCCTAGGATCTCAACTTCAGATGGTCCGAAGTAATTCACTCAGGTACTGGTGAATGGGAATACATGTGCATCACGTCGTGTATGTCCATGGGTAGGTCCGCCATCGGTGGCTGAATTGGGTTGGCGTTCTTGTGTCTGCATTTGATACATCTCGAACCTATATGTGCCTTCGTATAGGTTGTCACGATGCGCTCACTCTAACAGAAATCGTAAAACATGATATTTTGCAGTCAATATTGGATGCCTTGCGTTGTAATCGGGATTCGAATGTTTCAGTCAAACTTTCACTCGGATTGTTTCATCTTCTTCTGTGAGCGATGACAATTTGGCTATGTTCAAGCTCTTTAAAAATTTCTTTGCTGCTTGCTTGTTATCGAATTCGAAACATTCGGTGCGTTTCGTTTTGAACAAATTGAAACAAAAGTTGTTCCGCTTGGTGGATCTCATCTGCTTTGAGAGGTCACTTCAGCATTGGTTGGAACCTCAAGTAGTAGGCAAGGAATTTACTAATACAATTTAGGCTACTGTATCGTCTCCAGTTGAATAGTTGATCTAGTTTAGTTTCGGTAGCGACAGTACTCGGCAGCTTGCTCAGCTTCATCTTCGTTCAATTGGCACAACGGCTTTGACCATCTTTCTTTATTTGTCTGTAGCCGTAGCATGCGGCCCGTTCAACCAACCGGTCTCCTTGAGGCCTTCAATGAACATTGCTCATATGCCAATATTTGCAGGGTTTTCGATACGTTTGACTTGTCACCATTGATCCATCAAACAACTTTCCTGTATTTCTGCTGTCCTGTTGGCAAAAAACAATTGTTGTTTCTTGTGTGCTGATTGTAGCTATTGTAACAACGTAGATGAGTCTGCGCAATGATAGTTTTTCACATCAAGTTCACAAAATATCATCACATCTTGTTCTCTCAATGTCTGCCTTCTAATACGAACACCGTAGACTGCGTCTTGTAGTTCTAACTTCGGGATCGTCGTGTGTCTGATAAGTGCTACACAGCAATTTCCCAAAAAATAGGTAAGTTTTAACGTCACCTCGTCTTTCAAATATGCCAGGATGCACATTACTCCTTCTTTTAAAATGTGGAGTCTGCTGTTTCAACATCCGTTTTCAAAAAATGGATTTATTTACACCGTCCTAAGTTTTCTCAACTCTTAGCGCCAATCAGTGAAAAGCTTTGAATGTTTTGATAAAAACTTGTGGTCCCATGTTTTTCCCATTTTTGCCTAAATTGGTACCTTTTTAGTAGATAATGCATCCTTATCGTGAACGGTCAGCATATCCTAAGTGGGACGAACACTGCTGAGACAAAGGATAGGACAAATATGTGAGTTAATATTGCTATAACCTCCTGCTCAGTTCCACAACTATTAGACTGTCCGCATCTGCATCACAGTTTAGTCCAAAATATAAAGATGATTTTGGTTCTGTCTTGAAAAGTTTCAGAACTTTCCTTGATCTGTCCTCCTCTGGGATCTGTGACTTGACTTCTTCGCCAATAGTTATCCATTTTGTCAAATTGAATCCACTTTTTGCTGAGGAGGTTTTGATTGGTAAGTTTTGATTGCCTCTTGATGTGTTCTGACTAATTTAAGAAAGTTGTCCATTTAGAATTTTTACTGGAGGTTTGAGATTTTTGTCGTTCTTCGGGTTACCTTTCGGCATTTGATGCAAAGCGTATTTTGCAAAATTCTGCAAGTTTTTTACCGAACGGGTCAAAGCGTATTTTGCAAAATTCCGCAAGTTTTTTGCCCCAAAAACGTGTCGTTTATAATCGTAGAATTCATTTTTCTGCTTTGGATCTTCACTCCGGAGAAATTGTAATCATCGGCTGTCAGTGCCGGGGAAACAAGAATCATCGCTTCTTTGTCGGCTCAAAGCGTTTTTTGATGTTCACGGAAGCAGAAAGCAACCCTATCAGACTATGATCAGGTCTGATTCGGATAGAAGTTTGACGTTGAATGATACACCTTGGTTGTTTGCTGCTGCGTTGCACACTCTTCTTACGTTCTCTGGTTTTCACGGACTGATGACAGGATAATTTGGCAAATACCATTGAAGCTCGTCTTTGATCATTTCATTCAATCCAACTTAGTCATTTTCAAGGACAAAACTAGTTTGAAGTCAGTGTCAATGGTTTCCTGATAATGCTTCCGTAACATATCATCTTCTGGCCGCAGACCTCCAACTTCATATCTTTCACTGGTGAAACGAATTCTTTCCTCCATTGATTTGATCGCTCTCTGTTCATCTCTTGCATGCCCGGTGACATTATAGTTTAAAGCCTAGGGTTCAATGTTCCAGCAATTACTTAACCGGCTGGATAACTTGTCTTCTGCGATTGAAGTTGCTGTTGTAGCAAGAGTTGCTGCTTGCTTCGATGGCAGAGGACCATCTCATGCCCATCCTATTTTCGATTTCACTGCCCACGGAGCAGTTTTATTGACTGAATTTTTGAATTCTTATGGATAATGGATTTCGTAGCATTTTTGTCCAAGGATTACTTGAACTTCATTTAAAATGTAGCCCCGATTTGGCGCTTTTCTCAAGCGCGGGTAGCAATCTTTCAACCCTTGCAAATCTACAATCTGGTAACCCAACTTCAGTTTTTATTAACATAAAATTCAACTGTTGTGCTTGGCCGAGATTTCTCGTCTGCTGAAACCCCTATCGGCATCATTTCCGTTTGACATTTTGAGATATTTGGTTTTCATTTGGCCTTGCAGTTGCAGTCTAGATGCGATTGACGTATCCACGAATGGAATTGAGGATCTTGTATCACAAATTGCCAGCACGCTCAGGATGTTGTTTCCATTAACAAGCTTAAGGCACACCCCAGGGAGTCCTTCTTGTGTGATAATTGGCGCTACTGATGTCGTAGCTACAGAGGCATCTCTCGTAGCCTCAGTCTTCTTTGAAAGGTTACTGTGCAAAAGTTTGTTGTGTCGTATTTCACAGTTGGGCAAACTGCATGTTCTATTTTTGCAATCCTTTGACTGACTGTCAGGTCGTAGACAATTGAAACCCAGTCTCAACTTCTACACGTCTTTGAAGGGACATTCTGAAATCATTGGTTCCCTAAAGCCCTCAGTGTTGCATGCTAAAGTACGTGTTTTTGGTTTTTCCCGGATTTGAAACTTAGGGTCTGTTTGAGCTAATGAATCCTCTGTTTCAGCTAATGACTCTAACAAGCCTGTTTCAGCTGATGACTCTAACAAGCCTTTGAATCTGATCAAGATTGCTGCTTATAGTCGGTGATCTAGTAGGTGTCATATCCAATGCGCATTAAGTTGAGGTGAATGTTTTCTCGTTGTTGATCTCAAAGCACCCTTCAATTCCAGACCAAGCCAAAATCTAAGCCGAGTAAAATTGTTAACTGTGATTGTGACTACGTTTGCAAAACAAACACTGCGCATGAAGTTGTTGTGTTTAACTGGAAGATGACTGTATGTCTTCATAGGTTGAGTTTTGACTGTGATTCTTTGTCTGCTAATTTTTTGCAGAGAAAACCGAGGCCTGATAATAAGCCTTTAAGCTGAAAAACAGTCCAGAAATTGTTGCTTTTGCCCGACCAGTGATGAAAATTGTCAGATACTTCATCTTCTCTGTATCGCACAGCTCCTTTTGTTAATCTATCGCCTTATCGATAAACTCGAATTGAGGATACTGGATTTGTTTTTGCTTCGGTGTGTAGCAGAATGCTTGTCGGAGACGTCACCGTTCTCTTGAACATTTTCTATTGCTCCTTTCTATTATCAATTACAGTCTCAGTGGAATCTCTTACACCTGCAAATGTTGATGACATTAAAGATGTCGGATTTGCACCCACTGCCTGCTGGCACTACTGTTTTAACAGGGCTCGATAGCTACTTCTGTCCTCAATCAGCATCTTAAAAACTTCAACCCCAACCTCTGGGTTCAAGTTCTGGTATTTGTTCAACTAACCATTAGTGTCTTTATCTTTTCACCCAACTTTCGTTCTGTGTGGGCAAGAAAATCGCCAAATACTTTGGCTTCAGCAGTTGCTTGTTTTCTGTTCTCCTTGAGTTCATCATAAGTCGCAAAGAAACATCGTTATGCTCTTTTGGCAGACGCTGTATTGTTCCACATCAACAAGATGTCTGACAAATGTTCTGAGCAATTCTCACTTTTTAGTCTCTTGCTGTTGAGTTGGCCTGATGTCATATAGTCACTCCAATGTTAATCGGGGCTCTTTCCAGTCAGCGTTAGATTTCGTTCTGGTCCACCAAATTGAATTGAAGTTTCGTTGTTGTTCGTGTTGTTGTCCGGAAGAACGGTTGTGGCTGCTCAAGAATCTCTGCGGAACCAAAATAGTACAGCCTGGTTTTCAAGATTTGGGTTGGTTGCCCTTCATCCGATTGTCTAATAATCTCGTAGAAACAATTAGTCGCTCGGACGTTTTAAAGGACTGTAAATTCATTTTTTAATGAAGTTAAAAAAAATCCTCCATGATAATCTTTGTTCAATATTATAATGAAGTTTGTAACGCTTCAGCCAGGGTTAGTAATGATGCTAACTTCTTGTCACGAAAACTCAACTAACCTAAAACTAGGAAGATCTTAAGAATTTCTAAAATTTAGCTTAAAAGATTAAACTTGTTGAAGAATCAAAATATAGTCTAATCTGACAGCCATCTGCTCTTTGTAACATCTTTTAATGGATCAAAATAGAAATCGGTTGCGTTTTTCAAACAATTCAGTTGAAGTAATTAATATAGTTATTATATTTCACCACATCATTGTTACCTGTGTCTTAATGGTTTACCAAATAAAGTAGTTTAAGTTATTATTTGCATTGTAAATGTAAAATTACTGCAATATCTGCTTTTGTTGACATGAGCACGGATGGTTGGTAGGATGCCGTAATTGTCTAAGGTTACATCACATTTAATGATCTTGTAAAGTAACATTAAACAAACCACCTAAGAAGTTAAGCAAAAAAAGACAAAAAAATCAATAACTGCCAAATTTGCACCATATAATTGGTAATACCCCAACTTGTGGGTTTGATGCCATAAAGTTCTTTGGGTACATGGATAGTTTAGAGGTTACTTTAGCTATGTGCTTTTGCTTCGGGTTGCTTTTTCTTGCCCTTCCCAAAACCGGGGAGGAGTACAAATTTTTGGCCTCAACTTGAAAATTTCTTAAGTGTGACCAATTTTGAGTTCTGACAAATTCTAAGTTTTTGAGATTCAAAAGTTTTTTTCTTGATGTCTGATGAGTCCTGTTGCTAATTTGAAGTGTTTCCGACAAAGAAAAAAACTTAGGGTGCCGTTGAAAAATCTTCAAATTATGCTTTGTTCCGAGAATTAATTTTATCCTGCTTTGAAAATGATTTTCTTGGATAGACGTTTCTTGACGTTTCTAATTGATGACTGGTTTTCTCTGTTATTTTGTATTGGCACACGCTCTACCTGGAATGCAGAACATATCGTTCATACTAATTCAAAAATGCTGGTCTTTAGGCATCTTTTTTTGTTAGTCAATTGTTTCATCGGTGGTCTTTTTCCCGACAAATGGTTTTTTTAAATTCTTCAGTTACCCAAAGCTGGTATGTACTCTTGTATTTTTGACTGCATGAAATTTATACTTTTGTTGTCCATTTTTTTTATAAACAATGCCAAGTCTTGTAAGTTTCTTCCCCTAGTATTTTACGCACTCTATTCAGCAAGCAAGTGTCCTTACACAGTAAAGCATTACTTAAAGTATGGCACTTACGTCGTGGGCGTGCAAGTGATATGCACCTAATGAGCTGGGATACAAAAAGAAGAGATTATAATTCTGAAGAAAAAGCGAGCTGCAGTAATTTAACCAGTTTTCCGGAAGCAGATTTTCTGTGCTTGGAAAAGTTTGAACAAAGCGTAATTGCGTTTGGTATCACTAAATTTTTTGTTACAGACCTTCTTCAACAAAAAGTATTTTGCGAAATATTGGAAAACAAGTCATATAACATCAATAATTTTTAGGGAAACAAATTAGACGTATCATCTTGCAGAACCATAAGTCTGCTATGCTGCTGCTCGAATTTTGCCGAGAAAACAAAACTTGCGCTTATTTCGAAACCGATTTTTTGTCAGTCAATATGGTTTCAGATAAAGTCGACAGTGACACCTCAGTTAGTGCAATTTCTAAGTAAAGTGTACGAATACAACAATCTTGAATCCGTTGAAGAATTCAAGCTGCTCTACCTTGACCTCACCACGGCGTTCAGCACAATCCCACACTGCAACTTCTTGATAAAATGGAGGGAGCTAGGGATAGGCGGAACCATTTGGGGTGCAATAAAACACTTTTACGGAAGCAATAAAACACATTGATAGTTCCTGCTATGCGCACGATTTTAAAACAGTTATCAAAAATCAAAATGACTTGAATCAAGCTGCGGAAAACATTGAAGAATGGTTTGAAGGCAATCAAATGTACAAAACATGGAAAACTCTCATTTACCTATTATTAACAGCCATCTGATTGCATAATTAATGGATATGAAAATCGCATCAGTAACATGCCAATGTGATTTATGATGAGTTGTACGCAAAATTTCTCGTGGAATGAAAACTGTCAAAGACGATCTAAAAACGCAATAGCTGCTCTATGTCAAATAAAAAAAATCTCACATCAACATGTGATATTAAAGTGAAATTGTATGCGTACACAGGCTAGGTGGTTCCTATAGCAGTCTATGCATCTCAAGTCTGGTTCTCAAAAAGAAGAAATCTTCATGAGCTAATAATTTACAACATCTGTTAGCGTCACACGTATATATAAAAAAATGTACTAAAAATCAAGGGTTTCAAGGTTTAAGAGTTAGTTTAAAACTTAATTTATCACATGATTTTTGACTGACATAAGGTTGATAGGTGTCAGAAAAGACTATAGACATTTGATTAGACAAAGCTCGAGCTTTTTTTCAAATCAACGAAATTCATATATCTTTGTTTACGTTGTTAATTTACCACTATGATAGAACTGATATTGGCTACCAACCAAAGCAAATATTGAACTAAATCATTGAAAATCAAACCTACGTTCAGAGCTAACCACTCTACTGAACCTTAATATATTTAAACTAATATTTCTTCTATATTAGTCTACTTAAAGAGGAAGCTGTTTTAGGATATCCAAACGATAGGGATCCGTAGATATTAACTATTGATGCTTTGTTGACAAGCTTTGGAGCAATTCTCACCCAAAAACAAGAAACTGAGGTTAGAGTTATTGCATATGCTAGCAAAATCAGCCTAGTTCTCGAGCTTTACGCCGGTTTCACTGACTCCGGTTGTCTAATAATCTCGTAGAAAAAATTAGTCGCTAGGACGTTTTAGAGGACTGTAACTTTAATTTTGATAGGAGGTAAGAAAATCCTCGGTGATAATCTCTTTTCAATCTTCTAATGAGCTTTGTAACGCTTCAGCCAGTGTTGGTAATGTTGCTAACTTCTTGTTAAGAAAACTCAACAAACCTTAAATTCGGAAGATCTTAAGAATTATTAAAATTTAGACAAAAATAATAAAATTTTTGAAGAATCGAAATATAGTCTAATTTGACAGCCATCTGCTCTTTGGAACCGTTTTTAATGGATCAAATCACAATATGGTTGCGGTATTCAAACAATTCAGTTGAAGTAATTATTCAAGTAACTATATTTCATCACATCGTTGTTTCCTGTGTCTTAATGGTTTACCAAATAAAGTTGTTTAAGTTATTGTTTGCATTGTAAATGTAAAATTTTTGCAATATTTGCTCTTGTTGACATAAGCACGGATGGCTGGTACGCTGCCGTAATTGCCTCAAACTAAGCGTTTTACACTTTTAATGATCTCCTAAAGTAACATTAAACAAACCACCTAAGAAGTTTAGAAAAAAAGACAAAAAATCAAAAAATGCCAATTATGCACCATATAAGTGCCATAGCCAAACTTTTTGGTTTGATGCCATAACGTTTTTTGGGTACATGGATACTTTAGAGGTTACTTTAGCGATGTGCTTTTGCTTCGGGTTGCCCCTTTTTTGCCCTTCCGAAAATCCAGGAGTACAAATTTTTGGTCTCAACTTGTAAATTTCTTAAGTTTGACCAATTTTGAGTTCTGACAAATTCTAAGTTTTTCAGTTTCAAAAGTTTTTTTGCTGTCTGATGAGTCCTGTTGCTAATTTGAAGTGTTGTCGACAAAGAAAGACACTTCAGGTGCTGTTGAACATTCTTCACATTATGCTTTGTTCCGAGAAGCAAACTTTATCCTGCTTTGAAAATGATTTTCTTGAATAGACGTTTCTTGACGTTTCTAATTACTGACTGATTTACTATGTTAGTCTGTATTGGCACGCGCTCTACCTGGAATGCAGAACATATCGTTCATACTAATTCAAAAATGCTGGTCTTTAGGCATCTTTTTCTGTTAGTCAATTCTTTCATCGGTGGTCTTTTTCCCGACAAATGTTTTTTTTTAAATTCTTCAGTTACCCAAAGCTGGTCTAATCTTTTCTTAAAAATGTCTATACTATTGCCTCTAGGGACTTTTTCCGGTAATTCGTTCCTATTGTTGGGGTTTTGACGGTAAGTTTTTTAATCTCGTTTCCAATCTGAGTTTTTGCAATAAAAAATAATGGTTCTTTCTGCTCTCTCTACTATTTCTTCCAATAGCCCGTCGTAGGATTCAGTAACTATCTTTTGTATTTAGATTTTGAAATTTTTTGGAGCATGTTTTCAATATTTTCTTCAATATTTTAAAATAGGAAGATACAAGTGCTTCATTCGTTCATCACGTGTTAGAGAACCGATTCGTCGTAAAATACTTATTGCCGTTTTTGCACCTTTTCATTAGAAATTTTAAAATTTTGGTCCATGGAATGCAAATTTTTGCTGCATATGTGAGATGTAATTGTACTTGAGCTGTACAGAGCTCATCAAACACTCTCTGTAGTCACCCCCAATATTTTGCCAAAACTACCGCTTTCATCTCTTGCTTATCCAATATGTTTGTCAGAATTTTTGCTGTCTCTTGCGATTGTCATTGACGCACACTTTTTTGCGTTAAATTTCATAAAACTATTTTCCGGCCACTCTGATAACTATATCAGATTGTTTTGAATTATTTGGTCGCATTCTTATGAAACGACTTTTCAAAACACTTTAGCGTCATCGGCAAATATAAACAGATCTGAGGAGATTGTTCGCGTCTTTGAGTTGATATAGAGGATAAACAAAAACGGCCTTAGGCCAGAACTTTGAAGAATTCCGGTTCTCTCATTCATTTCGATAAAATGTCATTAACAATAACTCCTCGTCTACCCAGATGCAAACTTCCTATCTATTTCAACGTATTGCCAGAAAATCTTACATAATTAAGTATCCTTAAAAATCTTTGTTGAGGCATTGTGTCGAATGTTTTTCTGAAGTCAGGAAATTTGACCTCTACTTCTCGTCTCTCATCAACTACAGCTGTCCACTCGTCAATGACTTCAACAAGCTGTATGGCAGTAGATCTTATGGGCATAAAATCAGATTGCTTGTTGCTGATTATATTATTTTCCTTTAATTTGTTTCAATAAATGGCGTCAAACAAATTGCTCCATTACAAAACAAATTCCAAACAAATTGAGTCAGGCTGTCTGCTCGGTTGTTGCATTCTTTCTGCATCCGTCTTTATGCATTGCTGAAATCTTGACTCTTTTCCATTCTGATGGTAGACCACCAATTTTTCACGACTGTTTGAAGATATCACACAGAAAATTATCTTTGGACCTGCACTCTTTAACGATTATAGCGTTTGTTAGCTAGGGGAGGGGCACAATATCAGAGGATCAATATATCGTTTAAATTTCTGATTATTACGCTTCAATTCCCGGGTTGAAGTTTCTTTGATTTCATACAAAGATCATATATGATTTCTTTGATCTCATACAAGGATCATACACTTTTTTAAGTGTGTATTCTTGCTTTTCTTGAATGCAATTCTTGAATTGTTCATCTTGATCAATTGATACTGTAAGAAATCAGCAAAATCATCTTGACTAAAATTGGCTTCTAATACGAATTTTGCAATAAAAAATTGCGTTTTCTGCGTTTACATTTGACAAGGACTGTACTTCGAGATAAACTGTGAGGCAATGAATCTTTATCAATGGACACTGATAAATTTTTGGCTCCTGAGAATTTTGTACTATTTGACTGCATGACATTTAATTTCTTATTGTCCATTTTTTTTAAAATGCGGAGTCTTGTAAGTTTCTTCCCCTAGCATTTTATGCACTCCATTCAGCAAGCAAGTGTCCTTACACAGTAAAGCATTACTTAAAGTATGGCACTTGCGTCGGGGGGTGCAAGTAATATGCACCTCAAGAGCTGGGGGATACAAAAGGAGGATATTATAATTGTGAAGAAAAAGCGAGCTGCAGTGTTCTAACCAGTTTTCCGAAGCAGATTTTCTGTGCATGGACAAGTATGAACAAAGAATGATTGCGTTTGATATCACTAAATCTTTTTTCACAGACATTTTTCAACAAACAGTATTTTGCGAAATATTGAAAAACAAGTAAAATAACATCAATAATTTTAGAGGGAAATAAATCAGATGTATCATGTTACAGAACCATAAGTCTGCTATGCTGCAGCTCAAATTTTGCCGAGAAAATAAAACATGATGAACTATATAGCTTATTTCGAAAACGATTTTTTGTCAGTCAATATGGTTTCAGAAAACGTCGTTAAGTGACACCTCAGTTAGTGCAATTTCTCGTTAAAATCTACGAATATAACAATCTTGAATCCATTAAAGAACTCAAGCTGCTCTACCTTGAACTCACCACGGCGTAACATTTCCCGATAAAAAGGTAGAAACTAATGATAGGCAGAAACATTAGGGGTGTTATAAAACTATATTTATTTGAAAATAACCAAATCGTGCAAAAAATGGTGAAAAATTATCGCTCATAAATGTTACAAGTTATTTTCCTGAAGTTCGATTTAAGGAACCTTACTATTCTGCTCTTCATTAATGACTTTTACGGAAGCAAAAAAACACATTGATACTTCCTGCTATGCGCACAATTTTTAAACAGTTATCAAAAATCAAAATGGCTTGAAGGCAATCAAATGTACCAATTACTGAAAAATACGACAGAGATGGGATAGTGGCGACAAAGATGGGACTTATATATAAATGTGAAACTCGCACTGCCCACTCTTAACAAGAGTAGAGTGTACCAGTCATTTATATCCGAGAGGGGAGTCGAGGTCAATCCAGAGAAAGTAAGAGCGGTTTAAAGAATGAATGAACCAACCTCCCTGAAAGACGTCAGGGCTTTTCCAGGCCTCGTCGGCTATTATCAAAAAAGTTTTCCGCATTTTGGAAAAACAACAGAACCTCTTTAAAGGTTACTGAATAAGTCAAATAAATTTGAATGGAGTACAAAGTGGAAAAAAATGTTAACCTATTTTAAAAAGAAATTGTTTTAAGATATCTAAACGATAGGGATCCATAGACATTAACTATTGATGCTTTGCTGCCAGGCATTGCAGCAGTTCTGAACCAAAAACAAGGAATTGAGGATAGAGTTATTGCATATGCCAGCAAAACGCTGAGTAAAAGTAAGCAAAATTAATCAACATCTAAGCGAAAATTGTTTGCAATCGTTCATTTTACAGAACATTTTAAAAATTATTTACTTGTTCAGCACTTCTTAATTATAAGGGACCGAAGGGTTCTGGTCTGGATCTACAGTTTGAAAGAAGCAGACGGTATGGCTGCAATATGGATAGAGAAACTTGGGCAATTTAATTTTGAAATCAAGCATGGAGCAATCAAAAAACCCCACACGCTGACTGACTGTCGCGCATAAAAACAGAAGATGGTGAACAAACAGCTTTTGTTAATGCTAGTGCGATGGATGCAGAGCAAGGCAATACAGACTATGGTAGTAGAAATTGGCAGTTAGACAGATTGAAGAGAGAAAAATAGCGAGATTCTCAGCAAAGTAAAAAATTACTCAAAGAAGTATACTCCTGGGTACTAAAGAAAAGAACGGAACCACGGCAAATGAAAAAATGGAGCATCAAACGAGTTATGGAAAAACTGGTTTCAGTATACAAATCATTGCCTCATAGAAGGGATTTTGTAACGTAAACATCAGTTAGAACCCAAATTTGAGCCTGTTTACCAAATTCTGGCACCATGGGAGGAAGTGTCCAAAGTGCTTGAGCTGTTGCATATCTCTTCTCGCGGATGTTGCTTTGGGATTGAGAAAGCATACCAAACGGCTTGTGAAAGGTTTCATTGGCTGCGCATGAAAAGTGACGTAGCAGATTGGATAGAAACCTGTGACGTGTGCCTAAAAAGGAAAGACTAAGAAGAAACATCGACATTCACTCACAAATTGGAAACATATGCATCCATTTTGGCATGTATCTCTTGATATCATGGGTTCACTTCCCGAGTCTCAGTGAAACAAGTACATTTTGCTTATCGGTGATCAATTAAATAAGTGGTGCCAAGCGGTAGCTTCACACAACCAAAAGACAAAAACCGTGTTAAGAGCGTTTGTTGAACACTAGATTGTAATATGCAGCTGTCCAATCAACTTACACAGTAACCAGGTGTCGAACTTTATGTCAAAATTATTTTCATAGTCTTTGCAGTGAACTAGGAATTCAGAAGACATCAACAACATGCTACCACCCATAAGGGAAAGCAATGATTGAAAGAACAAATCGCACAATAGAAGAGTGTCTGTTCAAATTGGCCAATATCAATTTGAGTGTACCAAACTTTTGACCTTAGCAAAGATGGCCTATCAATCATCAATCCATAGTAGAACAAAATACACACAAGGCGCAGGTGTTACTGGATTTTGCACTGTCACTACCTATAGACTGCATCTATAGCACACCACGGACTGCAATATATGCAACTTCAAATGACCATATTATCACAATAAAACAAAAACTACAGAAAACGCATCAGTTCATGCGAAAAGTTACGGATGACAAACAAGAACAACAGAAGACCTATTATGATCGCAGTAGGTATGGACCGATCTATAAAATTGGAGAAGAAGTGTTAGTTTTCAACCCAACGGTAAAAAAGGACAAGAACGAAAAATTACCTCCTTCTATAGAGCACCATACACAATAGTTGAAATTATAAACGATGTGAATTTCAAGGTGGAAGACAAAAAGACGAAGAAAGCAATTAAGGTCCATTATGAATAAAACACAAAGGAAAAATATGAAACAAGGGAAACGCCCTTCACACCTAAACGTCAGGCAAAACGAAAAACAACTGTTATGGAAGACAAGAATCTCAAATGAAATAGAGTCTTCCACAGACAGTGAAATTAATCTTAACTCAGAAAAATAATCTGAAACTGAGATTGATAACAATTCACTAAATATTACAAGTGACACGTCTGAGAATTCAGTTAAAGAATCAGAGCAAGAAACCTCTAAAAAGCAACACAAGGCGAAAAAAATTATCGAGAGAAGAGTTGCAACTTCTTCGAATTCTAACGATTACACTGAAAAAAAAACAAAAACAAAAATTCCAAAACAAAAAAAAAGCCACAGTAAAACAAATAGTACTGAAAAAAGGGTTAATAGTGATCCGAAAGCACCAAAATTGGCTGCAAGGTCTAGCAGCCGATTAAAATCGGTACCCAAGAAATTAAAGAAATGCCTTGCTGAGCAAAATGAAGAGTACTTTAGCAGTCGGGAAACTGATGATGTTTTTGTTTCAGGAAAAATCAGAAAGAAATAATGGAATCGAAAAGAAAGAACAGTTCGTCCGGAGAATCGTGTGGTGGATTATCACTTTTTTTTGTAATGGGCATTGCTAGCCCATTCTGCTTCTCCATCACCTTGGAAAAAGTTATATGGTTATGATTTTGACAATATCGTATCAACAAATATTTATTCTCTTGTTCACAGTACAAACTGCGACAACACAAATCAAGTATCCAAATAAATGGAAAAGGGTAATTTGATATATGCTGAGGTTCACCCTGAGATAAAACTAAACCTTTGCATGTATGAAGAGGCATATTAATAGTCCACCCCTAAAAAAGCAAATTATATGACGATGTCGTTTTTGTTACAAAAAACACAAGAATACTAAAATCAATATACCCTTTAAACGACGAAACTTGTAGGAACATTTGGCAGAACAAAAATTTTGCCATACCAGGTTTTGGAGATATATCCTTTCAAGTCAACAGGTCAGTAACTGTAAAATTTTAAGACAGGCGAGTGAAATCACTTATGTCAAGGAGCATAGTCAAAGAATCATGTCAAAAAATGGTCTTGAAGGCGCTATATTTGCGAAGCTCGTAGAGTGGGTTTCACCTACAGGAGGAAAAGATTATTGGAGATGTGGTAATTAATGCAAAAAATTTAATGAGCAAAATTTGGAAGAAACTTGATTCAAAGATATCTAATAAAATTTAAGGGTCCCGTAGGTTTCTCAAAAACCCTTTTCATCAAAACTACATAATTTGCAGACGACTAAGTTAATTTTTTTAATGAAGTTCAAGGTATGCAAACATGTCAAATGATCGAACATTTGAAAAATGGGGACCTTGCAAAAGTTTTTGGTTACAACAAGAACAGATTTATCAGCGGAATTTTTACATAAAACCAAATATGAAGATGATGCATTAGAAATATTGGAAGAAAAAGCAACTAGATTGCATGGAGAGCAGTTGAAAATAACCAGGGACTCAGCAAGTGTTTTCACTCCGAGAAAAGTTCAGAGCTGACAATTGGTAATCCTAAATTAACCATGGAAATATTTCCTTTAAGCGTTATTGACATCATTAATTTCGAAATTCTTAATGAGAGATAAATATTTTATATGACAATTGGAACGCTCCAATGTGAAAGTCAACAACCGGAAATTCACACAATGACTGAAATACCAACAAATGTTGTGAGTCCATCGGTAACACTCTTCAATAAGGAACTCAAGTTGAAAGAGCAGGATCTGTTTTATATATTCAAAAAAGTGCTAAGAATAACTAAGCTTCCCTTTTGCACAGAAGAAGTTCTTGTGTTAATAGAGGGTCAGAACTTTTCTTCTATTAGATATTTGGACCCTCTTACAAATGTTGTGTTTCATAATTTTACAATCGCTGCCTGCAAGCTGCTGTACCAAAATGTCTTCAAGTTAGAAGAGGCCAGTTTTCAACAATTCAAAGCAATATATCAGTTGCCGATGAACCTTAACTTAAATGTAAGTGCTCAAAACCTACATCGCAGGTTTTTCTTCACATCAGACATAAAAGAGAAACAAATTGCTTGAACAATTCGCCATAACAGTAAAGGAATTATCAGTCTAGAAGTAATCCGATATTCGGATGGAATATACCGTCATGAAAATTTTATTCACTGAAACGACCAGCTTCAGCAGTAACTTTTTCAAGCAAATGAAATATTATATTTTTTGGGATTTGAAAAACGAAAGCTTTAACAATTGGTTAAAATAGCAGGAGGTTGCTGTGTCAGTCTTAACAGTCAACCTCAATTTTTATTTTTGTAAAACATTATCCTATATTGTTTAATAAATGAGAATTAACAAATGAAAACAAAAGAAAATGATTGAAGAAAAAGATTTCTCAAAAGAGTCAGTTGTTTAAAATAAATTTGTCTTGAGTTGAAGACCAAAACAAAATAAAAATAGAATAAAAACGTTTCGATTTCAAGACCAAAAAAAAAGAAAGAAGGTGAAAAAGTTGTTTTGAGTTCAAGACCAAACAAAGAATTGTTTTGCGTTCAAGATAAAAAAGGGCTGTTTTGAATTCAAGACCAAAAAAAGAGGGAAGTGTGGAGATAATGACTGAACGCATTGAGAAACTTTAGAAGTAAAAAGTGTTTTTTTATTCAATTTAGTGGGCAACGACATCCCAAAACAAAACTTGGTGAATATGTGTACTATATGCCAAAATTGTGGAAAATTTTTTTTCGAGATCTCCCAGGAGTGTACCTAGTACACTCCTGGGAGTTCTGACCCTCTTGTGTTAATAGAGGTTCAGAACTTTTCGTTTTTTAATGGCTGCCTGCAAGCTGCTGTACCAAAATTCCTTCAAATTAGAAGAGGCCAGTTTTCAACAATTCAAAGCATTATATCAGTTGCCGATGAACATAAACTTAAATGTAAGTGCTCAAAACCTACATCGCAGATTTTTCTTCACATCAGACATAAAACAAAAACGAATTGTTCGAACAATTCGCCATAACAGTAAAGGAATTATCAGTCTAGAAGCAATCCGAGATTCGGATGGAAAATACAGTCATGAAAACTTTTTTCACTGAAACGAGCAGTTTCAGCAGGAGATTTTTCAACCAAGAGAAATAATTTTTTTGGGGATTTGAAAAACGAAAGCTTTAACAATTGGTTAAAATAGCAGGAGGTTGCTGTGTCAGTCTTAACAGTCAACCTCAATTTTCATTTTTGTAAAAAATTGTCCTATATTGTTTAATAAATGAGAATTAACAAATGAGAACAAAAGGAAATGAGTGAAGAAAAAAGTTTCTGAAAAGAGTCAGTTTTTTAAAATAAATTTTTCTTGAGGTGAAAACCAAAACAAAATAAAAATAGAATAAAAACGTTTCGAGTTCAATGCCAAAAAAATGACAGAAGGTGAAAAAGTTGTTTTGAGTTCAAGACCAAACAAAGAATTGTTTTGCGTTCAAGATAAAAAAGGCTGTTTTGAATTCAAGATCAATAAAAAGAGGGAAGTGTGGTGATAAAGATTGAACGTATTGAGAAACTTTAGAAGCAAAAAGTGTTTTTTATTCAATATAGTGGGCAACGACATCCAAAAACAAAACCTGGTGAATATGTGTACTATATGCCAAAATTGTAGAAAAGTTTTCCGAGATATCCCAGGAGTGTACCTTACCTAGTACACTCCTGGGAGTTCTGGCCCTTTTGTGTTAATAGAGGGTCAGAACATTTCTTCTATTAGATATTTGGACCCTCTTACTAAAGATGTGTATCGTAATTTTACAATCGCTGCCTGCAAGCTGCTGTACCAAAATGTCTTCAAATTAGAAGAGGCCAGTTTTCAACAATTCAAAGCATTATATCAGTTGCCGATGAACAGTAACTCAAATGTAAGTGCTCAAAACCTACATCGCAGATTTTTCTTCACGTCAGACATAAAACAAAAACAAATTGCTCGAACAATTCGCCATAACAGTAAAGGAATTATCAGTCAAGAAGCAATCCGAGATTCGGATGGAAAATACAGTCATGAAAATTTTATTAACTGAGACGACCAGTTTCAGCAGGAGATTTTTCAAGCAAGTGAAATAACATTTTTTTTGAAATTTGAAAACCGAAAGCTTTAACAAATGGTTAAAATAGCAGGAGGTTGCTGTGTCAGTCTTAACAGTCAACCTCAATTTTCATTTTTGTAAAAAATTATCCTATATTGTTTAATAAATGTGAATTAATAAATGAGAACAAAAGAAATGATTGAAGAAAAAGCGTCCCTGAAAGAATCAGTTGTTTAGAAAAAAATGTTGTCTTGAGTTGAAAACCAAAACAAAATAAAAAAAAATAGAAACGTTTTAAGTTCGAGCCCCACAAAAAAGGAAAGAAGGAGAAAAGGTTGTCTTGAGTTCAAGACCAAACAGAGAATTATTTTGCGTTCAAGATAAAAAAAAGCTGTTTTGATTTCAAGATCAATAAAAAGAGGGAAGTGAGGAGATAATGACTGAACGTATTGAGAAATTTTAGAAGCAAAAAGTGTTTTTATTCAATATAGTGGGCAACGACATCCCAAAACAAAACTTAATGCATATGTGTACTATATGCCAAAATTGTGGAAAAATTTTTTTCGAGATCTCCCAGGAGTGTACCTAGTACACTCCTGGGAGTTCTGACCCTCTTGTGTTAATAGAGGTTCAGAACTTTTCTTTTTTAAATGGCTGCCTGCAAGCTGCTGAACCAAAATTCCTTCAAATTAGAAGAGGCCAGTTTTCAACAATTCAAAGCATTATATCAGTTGCCGATGAACATAAACTTAAATGTAAGTGCTCAAAACCTACATCGCAGATTTTTCTTCACATCAGACATAAAACAAAAACGAATTGCTCGAACAATTCGCCATAACAGTAAAGGATTTATCAGTCTAGAAGCAATCGGAGATTCGGATAGAAAACACAGTCATTAAAATTTTATTCACTGAAACTACCAGTTTCAGCAGGAAAATTTTCAAGCAAATGAAATAATATTTTTTTTTTGGAATTTGTAAACCGAAAGCTTTAACAATTGGTTAAAATAGCAGGAGGTTGCTCTGTCAGTCTTAACAGTCAACCCAATTTTTCATTTTTGTAAAAAATTATCCTATAATGTTTAATAAATGAGAATTAATAAATGAGAATAAAAGAAAATGATTGAAGAAAAAGAGGCCTTAAAAGAGTCAGTTGTTTTAAAAAAAAATTGTCTTGAGTTGAAAAACAAAACAAAATAAAAAAAGAATAGAAAAGTTTCGAGTTCGCGACCCAAAAAAAGGAAAGAAGTAGAAAAAGTTTTCTTGAGTTCAAGACCAACAAAGAATTGTTTTGCGTTCAAGATAAAAAAACTGTCTTGAATTCAAGATCAATAAAAAGAGGGAAGTGTGGAGATAAAGACTGAACGTATTGAGAATTTTTAGAAGCAAAAAGTGTTTTTTTATTCAATATAGTGGGCAACGACATCCCAAAAATTGGTGAATATGTGTACTATAAGCCAAAATTGTCGAAAGTTTTTTCCGAGAAATCCCAGGAGTGTATTTAGGGGAATCGTGTTTTTCCCGGACTCAGAAAGTGTCCACGCTACGATTTCTGGCACAAGCCAATGTTCAGTCCCGTGCTCTGCTGGCCGAAGTGCAACTGCAAAACCAGTGCTCGCAATTAGAGAACTTGAAGAGTACAAGCTCTTTATTTCAAAACGACCACGTCGAGTTTCGTTGAAAACTGGATAACCATTATGACAAGGTCAAAGAGGCAACAAAAAAAGTATAAGTAGTGAGGCGTAAGGAGATAATTTGAAGGTAGCAGCAGCCAGAAATGCTGAACAGGAATAGTCCATTGATTTTTTAATGCAAGAGATGGCCTATTTAGAAGTCAATGCTGCTAAAAACGGGTAAAAACATCCAGAACATGGAGAAATGAATGACCAATTGTGGTCAGAGTTTTAGCAGCTGGATCACTACAGCCAGTATTTGGCAAACGAATGCCGTAAAGTGGATACTGTCATTGATCGACAAAAGAATTCTCTTAGAAATCAGAAGGCCAAAACAAAGGCCAAGGATAAATATCTGTTCGAGATTCGAAACAAAAACAATATGAACCAGACTGTTACACTATATGAGGGTTTGTTGGTAAAAAGTTCTGCTTCAAAAGATCAGATCAAGAAACACTTCCACAAAATGAGCTTGTTGACCGACCCTGCTGCTAGTGGAGACAAAGAATTTTTCAAGGCCATCAATCGGGCGTATCAAATTCTGAGCAATGATGCGATGCGACAAGCGTATATTATATTTGGGCTTGAAGAGGCAGAAAATATTTTGAATGATGAACAAAACTGATCATTAAACTTACCAATTAAAGCTACAAACATTTCGTATAGCAAGACGTTCTAATAACAACAAATTTGAAATAAAAAATTATTTGACATTTGACTGAGTGGTGCACTCTATACTTGTTAGGACGCTGACAGTGTGAGCGTCACTCGTATATATTAAAAAAGATGTACTAAAAACCTTGGGTTTCAGGTTTAAAGATTTAGTTTAAAACTTATTTATTGCCTGGTTAATGGCTGACATAAGGTTGATAGGTGCCAGAAAAGATAGGTGCCAGTTCAATTACCGATCAAGAACTTACACTGACTTCGGACAGTTTTTGAGTAAAACTACATTGAAGAACATACTGGAATATCTTTGAGAAACATTACAACGAAAGAAATAAATGTTGCTGGAGATAGAGTTGCAGATGTGGAAACTTAAACATACGGAATAAAATAAAACCCTTGATGTCCACTTGTCTTCGCATGCACTTGTGGAGCTGGCCCATCAGCTTCAAAAGCGCTGAAACAACTGGCATGGAAGGTATCTGCGAAAAAACAAGAGAGCTAAAAGGACACTTAGGCAGAGCGAGATTGTTGATGATTCAATGGGAGCTGTGGTTGAAGAAGCGAGGCTAATCTACTTTCGCTGAGATTTATTTAGTGTTTGTGATCTAATGCTGTCTGTCTTTTGTTTAATAGCCGCGAAGCGATAGCGCCTATTATTGGGGACATCGTGGTTTTTTTTTTAATTCGTCGTCTCCATCGATGATTCTTACGACCTGACTTCTTGGAATTGACTTCAGTGACTTCTATTGCTTTGCAGTTAAAATTTATGTACGTGACGTCGTTTCTGCTTTTAGGTCAATTGCGTGACTTACTCACTCAAAAAATCACTTCTGAATTCACTCATGGAACTTTAATTTTTTATGAATATTTACTAGTTAATAGTGTGCATCTAAATAGTGCCAATCTTATATGTCCTAATTCGTGATTATTAGTCTTGAGTTTTTGAATTCGAATATCAATTTTGAAATAGCTCTTTTAGGGCTTTTTCCTTATAGAACGTATGTGTCAAAAAATTGACAGTCCGAATCTAACCCAAGAAGTCTAGTGGTCTATTAAAGGACTGGTGGTCGATCTGTCTATCTTATTTCTTTAGGTGTTTCAATTCATGGAAGGCCACGAGCGTCTATCGCGGCTATTTTCCGGCAATCTGCCGGCTATGTTTTAAATTTTCTCAACTGAGGTTTGTTTATAATATCATTTTATTGATAGATTTGAACTATACGAAATGCTTTATGAAGACGTAGTGCTGGGAGGGCCCGGACCAGCCAATTTTCACTCAGTGTTGGGGAGGGGCATTTCATTTCTTAATTTAGCTTTTGTTAATCTGTGCTTAGTGTCTCTTGGGTGATGTTCCATGCAAAAGATATTTCCCTTGCTGATGATTCAAATAAAAGCAGAAAGGTTTTGCTGATTTTATGGGCGCATGTTTTGAAAGCTATATGGGTCTTTCCCATTATCGTCCCACCATGAAAATATAGTCCCCCATTATGGTATATTTACCGTGATTGGAGGGCTTTAGGTTATCTGACCACTAAGCTGGTGGGGGCTATAATGGGAAAGACCCAGCTATATTTTGTGGCTTATCTCTGCGGCTTGTCTTTTTCTCAGTGGAAGACAGGTTGCCAGCCTGTTTTTTTCTTTTCCATCGATTAGGAGATGCTTGTATAGAAGCCGTTCAAAAATCAACGTTTGCTGTCAAAAATCAACATCATGGTAGGAGAGAGAGCAGAGCTGTTGTGAAAGCATATTTGTGTATTTTTCTAATTATGACGGTGTGAGGGGGGGGGCACGGAAACGATCCCTACATTTATATTTTATAGCATACTATTTCAGCTTGGGCAATGACCATGACATTCTCTGCCTTTGAAAGTTCGCTAATTGAGGGGGTCAAATTTGTTCATAATATCAGTGTGCTGTGAATGTCGGTCAGGGTAAAAGCTCGCAATGCACAATGTGCCTTTGATGATGAGCGTCGATCATCAGTTTCATCAACATCAAGTTGTTGTCACGCGTCAGCGAACGGAATGAAGTTATCCCAAACACAACCAGTTGAAAAGCTCTTGGCTTGTAAATCTAATTCGTTGCATATAGCGGCGGGTTATGGACACAAAGAAATAGTGGAGAATATCCTAAACTCAGGTACGTTATTACCAAGGCATCAGACGTCCGTTGATCAATAGCTGCGAGTGATAGCTAAGCGGATCTATTATTAGCCTTCCCTTGGTTTTTTACAAATCAAATAATTTGGATTCTATAGGAGCGCTGTCCTTTTCCGTACGACTCGAAGAGGAGCTATGGTGATTGTTTTCATTAATCTGATAAGTATCAATCAAACAGGGTGTAAAAGTCAATTCGGCATGTGAATCACAATGGTTTAGGTCTATCTGGTTAACAAAACTCAAAAGAAGAGAGAGAAATCAACTTAAGATGAGCAGGGATTTGGAAAAATTAATTGCAATTAATTGCAATTCTTCACGCTCAGTAAGAACAAGACAGCGGAACAGTTCGCCGAAGCCCTCCACAGTGTCCTCTCCCCGATTGCCGTAGACACGGATAGATCCGATATATCTCTGACCCTCTGTATGATACTTCCGCACTCAACTCTCAGTCGAACAAAGAACACGGACGATGGATCGAACAATAAGACTATCAAGCGTAGACTGCGTGCATTGCACAGCCGCAACTTCTCAGACCTGTTCTGTGAAGCGAAAGCAATCCAAATGAGAATGAATTCAAGGAACAAAAAGCAACACTCTGACCTCAAGATGTTCAACGATTTCATGTCTCGTGGTAAGATCAGTAATGCTATTCGCGTTCTTCCGTATGAGCATAAAGGCGGCGTGCTCGCACCTACCGATCTCATAGACGGTAGACCGGTCCTCGAGATTTTACGCGACAAACATCCTGAAGGGCGACCCTTGGAGCCCAACTTCATTCAGAGCCAACATCCACGCACGCTTGCCTACCACCCCGCTGTTTTCGAAAAATCAGTGCGAGGCTTGTCCGAGGGCATGCAATGAAGACTCATGGCAGTGCCGGGCCTTCAGGTCTCGATTCCGATGACTGGCGTAGACTACTTTCGGGCAGACCTCCACGAACCTCTGCAAGCTTTTTGCCAAGTTCGCTAAGAGGCTGGCCACGTCCATAATACCACCAGATGATTTGATTGCATACAATGGTTGTCGACTAGTGGCTCTGGATAAATGTCCAAGTGAGACCTATTGGTATTGGTGAAGTAATGCGTCGCATCACCGGACGCATAATCGTCGACTGCATCAGGCAAAATCTAACATCCCTCGGTGGAAACATGCAGCTGTGCCTGGGCCAGAAATGCGGCATAGAACATGCCATCCATTCGCTTCGCCACAGTTTTGATGATCCCGAAAACGAAGCAATTCTACTAATTGATGCCAAAAACGCATTTAATGTGCTCAATAGACGACCAGCATTAGAGAACGTGAACGCCTTATGCCCATCATTGCATGTTGCCTTACAGAATTCCTAAAGCCATCCGTCTCATCTCTACATCGGTAAGTCGACCATTCTGTCTCAGGAAGGCACGACACAAGGTGATCCCCTTGCGATGGCAATGTATGGAATTGCAATCCTACCCCTAATATCAAGACTTCACAATGACTCCTTGACACAACAATGGTATGCTGATGATCGTAGTGTCATCGGTAAGTTGAAAGATATCAGGGCACTCTTCGACAAGCTCACTCAGCTTGGTCCCAAGTACGGATATTTTGTCAATCCTCCGAAGTGTCAGTTGATAATTAAGCCAGGAGGCGAGCGCCAAGCGTCAATTGAGTTTGCAGGAACAAATGTGGAAATCACACAGGGCGCTCGAGTCTTGGGATCAGTAATCGGTAGCTCTGAGGCCAGTGAAAATTTCCTGAAAGATGCAGTAATTAAATACACGAAAACTTGGACAGACTTGGTCAATTTGCTCTCACCTCTCCCCAGAATGCCTATGCCTTTTTGACCAAAGGGGTGTAACAGAAGTTGAGCTTCCTCTCGTGTACTACACCCTCCATGGACGGGATTCTGGACAAGGTAGAGGAGCGGCTTGGCCGAGTCATACCGAATATCGTCGGCAAAGAAATAATCCAAGAGGAAAGAGAACTTTTTCTCTCCCTTTCAGAATGGGTGGGCTTAACATCGCCCTCCCACAAGATCTTCATAAAAATCTTGAGAAATCATTTGAACTCTCAACTCCGTAGGCGTCATTTAATAATGATTCATTCGAAAATCAACAATGTGAATTAGAACAAACCAAGATCAGTCTCACACAGAAAGCAGACATGCAACGTGAACTCATATCGAAAAAATCCAGAATCGAAAACAATCTACCAGAAATGAAGTATACCATCCAGCTGGCCTCGGGGAAAGGAGCATTTAGCTGACTTAACGCGCTTCCGTTATCAATACATGGTTTCGACCTCACGAAGACTGAGTTCCGTGATGGAATGGCACTTCGCTACACCTGGGAAGCGAAGAACACGCCAGCTATATGCCCATGCGGGAAAGAATTTAGCCTCAACCATGCCCTTCATTGCGCCAAAGGCGGGTATACGCACCTACGACACAACGAAATCAGAGACGTGTTTGCAAACCTGATGGATGACGTCTGCCACGATGTCCAGATAGCCAAAACTTCAGTCGCTCGATGGAGAAATTTTCTCGAGTAATTCCACCACCACTGATGATGACGCTCGACTGGACATCAAGGCAAACGGTCTGTGGGGCTCCCGCTTTAATCGCACTTTCTTCGATGTAAAGGTTTTCAACCCTCACTCGAAGAGCTGCCCTAAGACCATAAAAGATGCATACAATTATCACGAGAGCATCAAGTGAAATAAGTACGAAGAGCGAAACCGAACACAGCAGTTTCAACACACTGGTTTTTGCTTGCTCGGGGGGTGCTGGGCAATCGGCATCGCGTGTTATGAAACAACTCGCAAGCAAGATCAGCGAAAAACGCGGAGAGCCTTACGCCGACACTATAAACTACATCCGAACGAAAATCAGCTTCGCACTTCTGAGGAGCCGTGTTCTCTGCTTGAGGGGATGTCGCACCCTCAAGCCTCGTGTTCTCAGTGAGACTTCGATTTGCGCCGTCGTGGAGGAGGGAAGTCTGCACTGAGTTTATGGCTGCTTAACTTTATTCCTTTGCTCTTTCCTTGAAATCCTATTTTTATTTTAATCCTTCCTTACCAGTTTCTTATGTGTGCTATTTATATATATTGGTGCTTTCCTCTCCACTTGTTAGTTATTTTTGTAACTGGGCCGTCTTTACACTGTCTGGAGGGAAACAGCTTGGAGTGCTACTCATCATCCCCTATGTTCCGACCTACATCGGTCGTTGCCGGATGGTGTACACGGTCCTTTTTATATATTATGTATTAGAAAATTGCAATTAATTGGCTGGACAAAAAGAGGATTAATCAACTAATTTAATTGGCAAAACAAAAAAATCAATTATAGCAATTATTGATCAATTAAATTTGACCATCTATCAATATTTTTTTTCGCAGTTTTGAACACCATTAAGCTTTGATTTAACCAAAAAGTAACGCAAATGGATACATTATGAAGCATTCAATATTTTAATTGGAAACTTTCTAAAACGAACAGGGCCTTAACACTACATGCCAAAATACACTATGTCAAATTAAATAAGATTTGTGACAGAAAATTATAATCTGCGGGTTTAAGATTTCCAGTGTGGAAGAATGAGGTTTAAATTTTTTTCCAATTATTGGGCAATTAATTGTGTCGTTCCAATCAATTATTTCAATTAAATTAGGGTCACCAACCAATTATTGCAATCAATTAATTGGCAATTATTGCAATTCCAGTTAATTTTTCAAAATTCCTGAGAAGTCATTTGTATGGATAAACCATTCTTTGCTTCGCTTTTGTTTCGCTTCTTTTTGGATTCGATTGCGAACAATCATACACAGCAAGTTTTTCGATCTTTTTTTCTCTGAAGTAGTTACTTTTTTGGGTATTCTTTCACATCATTGAAATCTCAGTTATTGGGTATTCTACTATTCGACGGTCAAAAAAATCTGTTGGTTTTTGAATCCGTCTTGAACATTTTTTCGTTTTTTAAAGACATCGAAAACAATGAAGACATAAATTTCCTATTGGGTAATCTGTCTGCTTCATCACCGGTGAGATCATTCCAGTCTTATCTCTACTCAACTCTTTTCAAATTTCATTTTCAGTGTGCAAGCGAAACATATAATGCTTTTTTTTTCAAAAAAAGTCCCAAATAGAGCAATTACGCGTTGTCACCAAGTTCTCGAGAAATGCAACAAAGAACTGATTGCAAAGCTTTTGGAAACTTTTGAAAAACTACAGGAAAGAGACAATATCTTAACAAAACTTGAAAAAGATATTGTTGACCATGAAATGCAACAATTAACTGTCAGACTTCAAAAAGAAACTATTGATCGCATGGATAGAGATATCGAATTTTTCAAAACTCAAACTTCGAAGTTAATTGATAATTTATTTGATATACAGGATATGTCAAAAAGCAATAATCGTGCTGATCATCCACTGAAAACTTACCAACCAAAAATGATTACCCGATTCGACATGCAATTAGTCATATCTGATAGTACTTTTCGGAAAGTAAATCAACATGATATTTCGTAGCAGACTGCAATCCACTCATATTCATCTGCAACAAAATGAAACATTTCTATTGTGGTTGATTGCTCTTTCTCTGGAGCCAAAACGATCGCTAATAATCCAATTGAAAAATGTGTTTCTGGGCAGGAGGCAGCGTCTCAACTCAAGGAAACTGTCGACAAATGCATGCTAAAATTCAAACCTCGTCGTGTTGCTATATGGAAAATTTGTCCGGTAAAACTTCGTAATGGTTGCTATGGAAGAAAAACGAACAACGAGGAAATATCTAAGTTCAATGATCATCTGGAAATGATAATCCTGGAGATAAGACAGGATAAGCCTTGATGGTTCCTATCGCTGGACACGGATTGAGGTATTGGAAAATGGGCTATCCGTCGATGGTATGTTTTGATGGAATTGATCCGAATTATGGCGGTATAAAAAGTCTGGTAGATAACCTACGTCACTATAATATAACACAATCTCGCAACGTCACAAAATACAATTCAACCTCGGAAATTACAAAAAAGTTTGAACTTTGCTTGAGTTGAGTAACTTTTTAGTTTCTAGTTTTTCTTCTAACTAACCAACGTTATACATTAAGCAACGTTACTTATCTCAAGTAAATAAGAAACATGACAATTTTGAAAATGTGCTAATTGATCTCCCGAGAAAGATAATTTTCATTGCGGTTGTTGGTAACGTTTCACGTTTTTCATAGAAAGTCCTGAGCCCTTTGATGCTTCAACTTTCTACTTTGGATGATGCTCTATTTGACGCTCAGAACGTCATTTAATTTCTATTTTTCGTTGCTTGCAGCTCACAAAACAGGTAGCAAGTTATATCAAATTTGCTTCAGCAGCTGGACTCTGAAACTATGGTTATAGTAACTGAAACTTGGATTAGCGATTAACACAGCCTAAACATAAGCCTCAGCGCCGAGCATAATTTTATGCATAAAAATCGCTCTCATCAAACAGGAGCAGGTAAGGTTGGGGTTTTAGGGAATGGGTTCACAAGAAAATAAATTTTAAACGCAGAAAAGATTTTGTGTTAGCTAGTCCGATGTTTTTCGAAGAACTGTGGCTGAAACACGGCAATCCCTTAGCGGGAAAATGTCTCTTTAACGTCTCCTGTTGTCAACATCAAAGCCTGTGACATCTTGTTGGACGAATTGAGTACCGATTTTTCTAATGCGTTCTCAACTACAGCTATTTTTTATATGGTGATTATAACATTGATATGTTGAGCATAAATGGGCAAAAAAGTTGTCATAATTTTGTGGCGGGACTAGGGTTACTCTTATCCATCATTGATATTCCTACAAGCATATTCAAATATAAGAGAAGTTTGATAGATCTGTTTTTCGACTAAAGAGCGTATCACTAATTAATTCGAAAGTCTGCTTACCTCCTTTCGATATCGATCTTACATTTTTTCAGAGCAACCTTTTTTATTAGAAAAAATAAAAACTATTCATTATTGGACATACAAAAAATTTAGAGATCTGGTTCTTACAGATTGGAGAACATTTTTTCAACTAAGAAACGTCAATGAAATGATTGCAGAGTTTAACAGAAAATTTTTGACAACACTCAAGAAACTCACCAGCAGAGATGAAGTTTCCATATAGAACCATGGGTGACAAAAGAAATTAAACATTTAGTTGCCGAGAAACATTGTTACTTCCATGGCTGCGAATTCACACAAGGTGCTGATTCATTTGTGTCATTTAAAAATATTGCAAACTTGTAAATAGAAAGTTAAAGTAAGCTCTAAATCAATTTTCAGGATCTTTAAAGAAATTTGGAACCTCAGAAATGGAAATTCATTACGAAAAAAATGGAAAGAAATAACAGTCCAAACGTCACTGAAATTGATGAAAGTGGTCAAAAAACGGAAGACAAAAGTCGATCTGTAACGTGGTTAACAGATTTTTCAGCGAAATGGGCATCTACAAAGGGCAGGTTGTTCCATTGAACGTCGAAAAAATAGAGCAAAAATTTCGAGTTTAACTTTTGATCTTTTACTTCGAAGAGTATCTATAAAGTTATTGACAATCTAGACAACAAAACCGGGCAATATCAGTGCCTTGTCATTGAATTCCGGAAAATACTTTATTGGAACACATCTTCAGGTTATACTTAACAATTGTGTTCCATAGAAAATTGTTCCAACATTTCCAAAGGATGCACACATCACACCAATTCTCAAAAAGGAGATTCTGTTTTAACTAATCGTTCAATTTTCGTAACAGCGTTCAAAGTTTTTGAAAGACTTTTACTCAATCAGTTAGTAGTATATCTTGGAGAATATGCGCTCTTGAACAGAAAACAATTCGGCTTCAAATCTTGAAAGTCGTCCGATGATGCTGTGCTTTTCTTTATTGACAAGATAATAGGAAATATTGAAGATAATCTCGACACAGGTGCTGTGTCCTTGGATCTCGCAAAAGTTTTGAATTCAACTCACATGAGATCTTTCTCAAGAAAACTGAACTTTCAATCTCTCAATCAACACTTACTTCTTTTATCTTTTCTCACTTTTTGAACATAATTCGTAAATTTGGGTAATGATTTATCAGATAAAATAACTATTAATCCTGGTTTTCAACAAGGAGCTGTGGTAGGACCTCATGTTTTTCAAATACAAAAAAAACAAATACTTGACAAAGAATCAAATCACATTAAATGCCATTGAAACATTTTATTCTTTACAAATATACTAACTCGGATCCTGAGTTTTCTTTTAAAGGTGAAGTTATCGAACCAGCTTTTGCTTGTCGTTGCCTTGGAGTAGAAATTGATTCGAACCTAACTTTTCAAAATCACCTGAACTCAGTTTTAAGTAAAATGGCTATTGCAATTCGATCTTTGTATCTTATAAGAAATCGAATTCCTTTAAAAGTGAGAGTCGATGTTTTCAAGTCAGTTGTACTCTCTCATCTCTCAGTGGAATATTCCTTCAAACTCTTGCAGAAAAAAACATAAACCGCATAAATTAACTGGGGAACAACAGTTTGTTATTTTCGAAATAATGTTGACCACTCAACTGATCTTCTCATATAGGATCGTATCTTGCCAGCCGAGTTGTTTACCACCCGAAAAGTTAACTTAATGAAGCTATAAACAGATGAAACACTGGGAAACATCCGAAATATTAAAAGTTTTGTTGTAGTCAAAAAGTTAGACAGAACAAGAGAACAAATCAATTTATAATAAAAAAAGAGAAGGAAAACGAAGTGGAGTAACAACTCTTAGATCTTGAAAAGCCTTGAAAAAATGGAACGAATTGCCCGCTTCAGTAAGAATTTTTAACAGTAAAACGTGTTTTACAATGTTTCAACCGAGTTATTGCTCGATCAGCACAAGAAAATTCCCGTTAATAGACAAATAGGAGCCTAATTTTACGTATGAGAACGAAAAGCCACAATTTAAGTATTTTTTTATTAATTACAATATTGATACTATGATTATTTCATTTTTAACAATTGAACGCATGTGAATGTTTAAAGTTAGGGTTATAATGAGAATAATTTACATGTTTGCAAACTTTAAAAATGAGAGTGGTCTTTGCTCAAATATCATTCTGAGAAAGAGAAAAAAGGGGGTATGAAAAAAGTTGGTAAACGAACGAGTTTTTTATGTGTGGCATTTTCAATGTTTTGTTTTTAGCTTTTTTTGGCCTGTGTGATTTTTCTGTTCTGTGAAGCATTCACGTTTTGAAGCATTTTTCCTTCTGAAGCAAGTATTGGATTTTGGATGCAATTCTGAGATATTTTTTCATACAGCCTTTTATGGACGCAATTTTAGCAGTTGTATTCGTCATAAAATTTTGTAGTTTTTGGGTATTTTTTGTTAAATTTAGTTCTTATGATTGGAGTCAATTTTGAGCTCTTTTTGCACAAAATTTAAGTCAAATTTTGGCACATTTTGTCTGTTTTAATGAAGTTATGCGCTTGGTTTTTGTTCGTTTCGCAATTCTTCTTCTGGTTCAGTTGCTTAGAGCTCTTGTATGAGTTTTGTTAGTAAGAGGAATCTCTTCAAAGGAGTAAAATTTCTTGAAAAATTAGTTAAACATTTTTTTTTTGCTTTTTGCTTTTTTTGGATTTAACTTGTCTGTCGGGTATGTGGTGGGTGACTAATTTCAAAGAAACGCTATGAATGAGTTTCCAGAACATTGTTGTAAAGTTGGAACATCACATAGCGTTTTGTGAAGAATTTGGTAGAAGTATTGCGAGATTTTTTGTCAACTTTTGTTGCTATAACAACAGTTGCATCTCTTATCGATCAAATAACTTGTTAGAGTACGATGATGAAAGAAACGGATATCAGGAACGGTGTTGTAAAATTTGTTTGAGATACTCTTTCTGCCGCTCTTTGTCACATAAAAAGTAATGACAAAATTACGGCGAAAAGATAATCTAATGAAATACAGTGCGCTTTAAGTTATGCAACACTTCTATTCGCAACGAGTTTCTTGAAAACATGACAGCGGTTGTTATCGCCTTCTTGAAGTTATTCAGAAAAGGCTGAAGCTCGGACGGAGTTTATTAACTTCTTGATGGTGACAAGAACCGTGTAGTGTTGATCGACATTTTTTTGTTTGTTAAGTTTTCTTTCCTCGGTTTTCACTGTTGTTTTTATCTATAGCTTTCAAATTTTTTAGAACGAAAATTGGTTGTTTTGCACATTGTGTTGCGCGTAATTGTTCTAGAGTTAACACAAGTTAACTTAGTGAAAATATTTTGGAAATTTTGTTAGTCGTTTCTTCAAGTAAGTAGATGGCTGTTTAGGCCAATTTTAGCTTCGTTTTGCGTGCAACTTTTTTGTTAATGAAAAATAAAAGTCAAATTGATTTCATGATTTTGGTCATGCTGTCGTAGTAGCCTTGAGAAGCAAATAATGGGTTTTAAGACTTCGTTTTCATAAAATTTTGATTGTCTGTCACCTAGTGTCATTACGGAAATGAATAATGAGGCACATTTGAGTTTATTTAATATGCCCCACTCAAATGTAATGGTTTTAATTACTTTGATTCTACTTGTTTCCAAAAAATTGCAAAATTTTGCAATCTTTTCTGTTGATATATCACGTATTCTCACTTATGACAGGTCTCTCCAATCAGTCATTTTTGATGCTTTTTAATCTTTTGTGATTATATTAATCGGTTTCAACGAAGGTGACACTTGTTTTCATATATAGGCTTGATTTTTTGGCTGTGCCATTTTTTGCGTTTTCATGTATTCTCTCTAATGACAGGTGTTATCCTAATAGAGTCTTATTGAGTCTATTTATTTCTTTCTTTTCACAGATAACGGTTTTTGTCAACTTGATATGAACACAAACACGGTTTGAGATGAACACAAAAGATTAAAAAGCATCAAAAATGACTGATTGGAGAGACCTGTCAATAGTGAGATTAAGTGATATATCAACAGAAAAGATTTTTCGAGTATTGGCAGTCCGTTTTGTTTCTGCTGTTCTGTTATACATAGTGTTTTTAGTGACAGGTATTTCTTGGTGTATAATGAGGCTAAACCGAGCCTATTGAATGGTTACAGTTTCCTGGAAGGATGATTAATGTGATGGGTGTTGAAATTTCATGTTTCAGTTGTGTGTTTCTATCTTTGACGCTACTTAGTTTCAAAGATAATAGTAAAAATTTATTGTTTTTAACCAAATATCTTGTCCTTTTACCTTGTATCTATAGTTTTCTACAAATTTGGCGCTTGCTGTCTAAAAACCCATATTGTGAAGTGTTTTTGAGGATGATGTCATTCTACCTAATAACTTTTTGTAATGACAACACTATTTGTCATTGTGCTACTGACAAGACTCGAAAAATGTATTTTATTTTAGTTGTTTATGATTTGCTTATGATGAAAAGGATGCTTGTTCTTCTAAGGAGCTGATAGTGAGGTCTTTAGTTTTTTTTCAATTCTCTGATTGCAATTCAAGAGTTATCCTGTCATACTTTTTTTCCGTACTTTTTCTTTCATTATTTTTGTTTCGACCAATTGACCACTTCAATTCAGCTTTGGTTATTTCATTTAGCAATTTTTTTAACCTGAATTGCGTGCGTGACGTCATTTTCACACCTAATGGAGTGAGTTTTTCTTCATTCTTATTAACTGTTTTTCGGTCAAATGTCACTTACCTTGCTCTCAAAATGACTTTTCCTCTTTGTCAAATTGATTTCGGCATACTTTTGAGGTCTATTGAGGATATATTAATCTAATCTAAGGTATTTAGGGCAGCTTTACAGTACACAAGTGAGTTACAGACTTATGTAAATTAGTTACAGACATCCCATAAATTTATGCGAAAACCTTCTTCGATTTTTCTATAGATCTGATTTTTTTTTCAATTGTATTTGAGACTACAGGTCTATGAAGCTATCGCAGCTATTTTCTGGCAATCTGTCAGCTATGCTTGTGTAATTTGAGTTGTCGAAAGATCAAGTCTCGCAGCTAAATAAGGCTAAGCCGAGTATAAGGCATGTGTACTGGCCCGGTAACAGATCGCTGTTTACATGCCGTAACCGTCTATGAATATGCTCCACAATTGTTTGGGAAGGCAAATGTTACATCGGGCAACTGTACCCTCACTCGAATGCACTTTTACGAAGATTTTTTTAACGGATTGTGAAGAAGTATATGTGTGCTTAGTTTTACGTAATCAATCCAATTATTGTTATTAGTAATTCGACGTTTTGATGCCTTGTGCACCTTGGAATTTTCGATTAAGTTGAACTGGAATTAAATTGGATTTACAAAAGAGGTGGATTTGTTTTTCACCGCTAGTGTCGTTTATGATTGCAGTCAATAACTAGGAGTGATTTAGCACGTTTTATGTGAAAAATAGCCACTGAGACGTGGGGTTGTAAAAGTTATACGCTTAATTTTGTGGGGGATAGATCCGAAGATACAATCAAAACCTGTTTGTTTCGTTAGGTGCTATCAGTGTTGACGCTACAGACGAGAGTCTTTTGGTCCCTCTACACAATGCGGCCTCCTTCGGACATGTTGATGTAGTGCGACTTCTACTTCAGAAAGGAGCCAATCCCAATGCTCAGGTAACAGATATTTTGCTTGGTTTCGGAGTTCAAGTTGGAGTCAAACTGGAATGGTTGGTGATTTTAATCTCGCCGAAGTGTCAAAAAGTTTTCATCTTAAAATCATAAAATAATGGAAAATGAACATTTTGTTCTGCGAAAATATATGTACGGCAATTAGATTTCAGTTTTTATGATGGGATTTTTACGACTGGTTCTGAAATACCAATTCTATGCAATTAGTTGTCTTCTTTTGGTTTGGGCAATGATAATTGGAATTTAGGAACCAACGATGTTTTTTAATTTCGTTCTTTGCATCGAAATTCAGTATCAGTGAAAAGTACCGCTCTTAAATTTGTATGTAACGAAAAAATTTGTATGTATTGATCTTTTTAATAGCCGCCCTCATCTTCTCAGCCGGCTATTATAGCGCTCCTATTTTTTTTTACGACTCGAAGAGGAGTATTGGTTTTCTTAAGGTTTTTTTTTTTACCGGAAGTACTATTCGTTCAGACGATGTTTTGGCCTAAAAGCGAAAGTGAGAAAAATTGCCATGTGAACTAATTTTTTCTGAGCGAGAGAAGTTTTTTGATCTTGCGCTGCGTTTAGTGAATGACTTTTTAACTTTGAAAAGTAGTTTTTGACTGAATGGCACATATAGATAACCGTTTTTAGTCGTTTTTTCGTCTAAGTGGCCTAGTTTTTTTGCTTGTAATTTGGTTTTTTGTAGAAATAGTTTTTAATCGATGCTATGTTGAAATGTAAACCCGGGAAATTGTTAGCACAGTATTTTGCATAGCCTGAAATTGCGTTTCAAATGCGAAATTGGCACATATTTCTTGATTTTTTAGTTAATTTTTGGCTTTTTTTCTATTAATTTCTTCATTTTTGGATCTTTTAGCTGTTTTTTGTCAAAAATCAGTTAATATGGCAACTTCCCTTTGATAATTCATATACTCAATGCCTCTTTCTACCTCGATGTATTTTTGTTTCATAAAATATTACATTTGCTAATCCGATTTTCGTAGTTTTTTGCAATTTTTTTTCAGTTTTTTGTCTGTATTTTGCATTTAATTACTAGAAATAGTATTTTGGGGAAGATGAGGGACTTTAATTTCGTTTCAATAAAAATTCAATCTTTTTTTGGTGTTAAGTTTTTGAAAAAACAGATAAATTTTTTGCATAAATGCAGTCTTAAATATTTTTTGACCACTTTTTTGCAAAATCTTTCATTGTTTCGTATGTCTGAATTCTGCTTTTTCTTGTTTTATTCTGTTCAGCAAGTTGGATTTTTGTCTCGAATTACTCGTTGTCTTTTCTATGTCTCGAATGCTGATCAATGAAATGTACTCGTTTTTCTTGAATTTTTTAAATTTGGTTTTTAACTTTCAAAAATCAAGAATTGGTCTTTTTGTTACGGTGTTCCTAACATTGTGTCCATATTCTTCACATTCTCGTTTGTATCATTCTAGTTTTGTCCTGGCACCTACTTTTGTATTCGTTATATTGATTTTTTCAGTTGTTAAAAAATTGAATGAATTCAGCTTTTTGGTTTCTTCGGTTTGCAATTAATTTAATTCAAAATAAGGCAGTACTGGGAGTTTGCTAGAAAATCTTTTCCAACATTTCGACTTATTACTTTTCATTGCAATTTTTTTCCGGTCTTGGTTTTGTTTTTAGACGATTGTTTGCTTTTGAATACTATTCTGTTGCTTTTGTTTTTCTATGATTAATTTAATTTTTGAATTAGTATGAAATCATGTTGTCTAGCATATATACAACAAGGGAGAATCATGTATTATTTTTGTCTTAATGGCCGTGATTAGAAATCTAATTGTAGTGTTTCTCTGATTCTTAAGTTTGAGCAGTCTTTTTTGAATAATTTTGACTTTCCTGTCTTTTTTGAAAAGTTTTTATCTGCCGTTTGCTTTCGCGATCTTTTTGAGATTAGAATCATTAATTATCTGAGAGCAATTGATGGCCATGTCAGTTTTGTCAGGCTATCAGTTTTTTGACCGTCCTAAAAATTTCAGACTTTTTTAACGTTACCAAACATTTTCAATAATAAAATTTTGCTGCATTTTCTTTCTCTTGGTGACAGTGGTTGAAATTTCACCGATTTTTAGATCAGACCCGCGGAGGTAATGAGGTAATGGTTTGATACAAAAGGTAATGGCTTCAGCTTTTTGTGAAGTTTTGGTGCTTCGAGTCGCTTCCGGAATTCTTCCGGCTATGTTTTTTACTTCGTCGAATAAAAAAATGTTTCGCTTTACCTCATTTTGCCGCCTTTTCAACATTTTGCGTGAAATCTTTTTGACTTCTCTAGGCTAATTTCTCTCTTCTCTCATTCTGCTAAAAGTGATTTTGAACATCAGTTGCTCAGCAAAGCAATTCAAAATGAACAGAGTCAGTATAAAAAATTGAAGTCAGAAATAGAAACGGGATAAACCCATAAAGCCCAATTTTAGATGCCCGCTATTTGAACGTCGTTCCTATAAGTATTAGTTACCTCTCTCTAATGCTTATTGTTATTGATAGTAGCCCCTGTAGCCTCTCTCTAAGAAACAGAAGTATGTTCAACTGCGAAATGCCATCAAAATAAATAGTTAAAAAATGTTTTTTGTAGAAAAATCTTTTTTTTTTCAATATCTTCCGTTATTTCAATCCCAATCATGCTTGTTGGAATCAACGGCGGCTATTTTCCGGCAATCTGCCGGGTATGTTCTTGAGCTTCCAGGTCACGTGATTGATTAATTGCTCTCGAACGAAGTTTGAAGCAATTATTGTTCACATGTTGGTCAACTACTCCCTATCAACGGTCCCCACATACACGCACACCAACCAGAATCCCTTAATCAAAATTAGTTGTTTCTAGCTTGATACTGATGATTCTATTTCCTTTGAGATTTCTGAAATGGGTACAGTTAGTTTTTATTCCATTCAGGTATTCTACTGACTATATTTTTTTAGCCGAGTCTACTATGTTCAATACTTCAATTTTGACTTTCTTGACGTATAATTACGCCACTTTTTGAGAGCTGAGATCTGTTTTGAACATAGGACTTTAAACTCTCCACATATAACCAGATTCCTTACTAAATTTTGGTTGTTAAAGGTGAAAAGGTCATTTTGGCTAATTGTAATCTCATATGTCTCTTCTACCTAAGTAACAATACAGAGCAACCACGTGTCTATGAATCCACCCCTGCCTAACGTCCCCTTCCAATACCCCTTTACATATCCCCCTCCAGCTAACCCCCTCCAAATACCTACCACCGCCAGCCCTCCTGCACCAACCCTAATCCTATCCAAGGTGTGATCCTGGTAGGGAACCCAAAGATTGTACAGACCCTATAGGTCTGCAGGTGAGCAGGCCTAGAGCTCTGAAATTTCCGGGATCCGCTTAAAATGGACTCAGAACCCAGACCACGGACCCCCTAACGAGATCGGAGCACGGGAACAGCTTGAAAATTTTCAAAGGTGTGATTCTGGGCACTTTTAGGGTATGACTTTTCTCAAAAACTAACATAGAAACTTGGTCCTTTTTGCTTGGCTCAACTCGGTTGCTAGAGAGCAGAACAGGCATATTAATTTTATTGCGAAACTCCCACGGGAATTTGTTCAAATTAGCCAAAAAATCCATCCCCTAAAGTAGGTTTGGTACTGGCTTTTTTAGGAATTTCTCCAAGTATACTCAACGGATCTAAAAACAAATTATATGGCTGTACTCCATTTGAGCAGAGCTTTACAGCCATATATAACATAATTTTTAATTCCCCAAAAAAAATTAAGTCCTCCGTAATCTCAATATTCTCCTCCGTAATCTCAAAGTTATAAAATCGTCTTGACCTTATTGGTCAATGTGACCATACAGTAGAAGAAACTATTTCTAAATACTGAAACTTGGCATGCCGGCCTATTTTTCGACGCGGAATTCAAAAAACCTATTTAGAACTTCCAATTCGGCCGAGAAGTTGCACTTTTGGGAGTTTAGGGGATGCCGTCCCTACAAAGGTGTGATCCTGGTAGGGAAAAATTTTAAGTTCTTGAATTTTGCTGCAAATTTCAACATGTTCCCGGATAGTTAGAGGGTTCTCCTTTAGACCCTAATTAGCAATTGAACTCAGCTTTACAACGGTATAAATATTATTAAGATTGGTTGAGTTCTTGTTGAGTTATGAAAGTGATTTGGGGGGTGGGTATTTGATATAAAATTAAGGTGTCCTACCCGCGGAATATTGTCAAACAAATTATATGCACGTCTTGCTTTATCTTGCGTTATTAAGTGGCGGCGGTTCACTACTAAATGTCAAATGAAAAGGACACCAAAATTAGTGGTAATTTGTTCAATTTATATCTTTTGAGGGTTATTTTGGTACATAATTACCTCTGATGACATCATTTGAATCCCGCCTTAGTGAATATTGCTATCCCCCAATGATTGAAGCAATCTGCACTAGATTTGAGCTCCCACTAGTTGTTGGAAAGCAATTCTTCCCACGTTAGTCGTTTTTTTAAGTATGACACGGTAATTTTAATTCGTGGTTTGAAGTGTTTACGTGAAGGCCTAATTCAAAGATGAGTGCCCTTGCTTCACTTGCACGCAAAATGTTAGCCAGAACATTGAACTTTTGTTCTAATAGCGGTTTTCTGTACCTCGTGTCTGCATATCATTTGGCAGTTGATCCCTAAAACAGTGAGTGTGGTTAGGAGGTTAGAGTGATGCTCTTTGTCTTGAGAAAAGGCATCTTTTTGTTTCGGTTCTCAATTGTATAAAATCTTTATATTGCTTCCCAACGTTAACGTCTTTAAAAAAATGTCGTCCAATTGAGTTACAGTTTGACTTGATAAAATGTATACGCAGTTGGCCAATACAGGATATTTGACATAGAGAAGCACAGAAAAAGAAATGTACCTTCCATCTTGGTTTTGTTGGTATCCGTTGATTCCTAAATTTTCTCTAAAGAATGAGTTCGGGTCAGCCAAATTTGGTTACAAAAATGGTGATGATATCACCCGTACAGGATATCAGTGCAGGAGATCTGAAATGAGATAAAATAGAAAATTAGAAAACGCTTTGTTTTTCATCACTAATAAAAAGTTTTGTTCACGAAAGGGAAGAATTATTGGTTGGTTATTTTTATATATTTTGGCTGACAGGACCAATGGGGCTTCACTCCTCTGCACGAGGCAGCGAGCAAGAACAAGGTGGAGATCTGCATTATGTTACTGCAGAACGGGGCTGATCCAAACATGCGCAACACGGATGGGAACACACCCATTGATGTGGCCTTAGGAGACGCTTCTCTAGTACTGTCTGGTCAGTACAGAAAGGTCAGTCCAATTGCAGTTCTACAAATCATCAATCCTTTAAGATTTTCTTAACATTTTACCGAATGCGAAATGAAGCATGCTTTCTAAGCTACCCGTCGAAAACCCGGGGAATCGAATGGGTAACACTGATTTTTTTCTTCAACCGGACGACAATCGCATGGTTTTCTATTATAAATTTGGGTCTTTCCCATTATAGAACCCCCCCCCCCGCTTAGTGGTCAGATAACCTAAAGCCCCCCATCATGGTAATTATACCATAATGGGGGGCTATAATGGGAAAGACCCGAATTTTTTTGCTAAGCATTATTGTTTTCTGACTACTCTATCCGTAATGTAGCTGAAAGCGTCCATATTGGCTGGAACTAACGATTACTAAGTAGAACAATTTATGCGAAGAATTGAGGATCGCTGTTCATTGCTATCCCTCTCACAAAATGAAGGCCTCGTCAACTAGACTAAATTATCAGCGGATATTGAGATATCGAATGAATTAATTTTGTCCATTTGACCATTTTTAACTGCTCTTATTAGGCAATTATTGTAAACGTGTGGGTCTTAAAGCAAAATTTTAGCTTGACCGTTTTGTTCTAGAACAATCTTTTAACGTTTCTTATTGAGTCACTTTTTCACGCTGATTTTTGCTTGACATAAATTGCGATTATTCGGAAATTAAGTCTTTTGTTAAAACAAAACCGATTGTATGACAAGATATTGAGCAAATCTATTAAACGCAAATCTCACGAAAGTTTAAACGGGTTCTTTCCTATTAACCCCCCGCCCCCTCCCCCGCATTAATGTGGGGCTATAATTTCAGGGGGGCTATAACGGTAAAGACCCGAAACTAGTATACCAGGTGTCTGTGAAACACCAACACGCGTCAGTGAAGCAATGGAGAACTCCTTTTGAATGGTAGAATTGTTTAATAGCCGCCGTCAGCCTAGCAACGCTAGCTATTATTTAGGCGCTCACCTTTTTACAATTCAAAGAATTTTAATTGTATTGGGGCGCTGTCTTTTTTTTAAGATCTATTCACTTTTTAATTGCTCTCAAACGAAGTTTGTAGCAATTACATTAGTCGTGTCGGTCTTTTTTAATGCGATTTTTCGCTTGACCG
>NC_134470.1:58185516-58281788 GCF_964194025.1 Convolutriloba macropyga | reverse complement strand
TTCAAATATAATTGCAATTTTAGATCTTTTTAAATCTAAATTTTTCAAAATATTTTCCGGCTCCAGGGTTCCAGGGAGCTGGTCCATGGTTTGATAATGATCTGCTGCAAAGTTTCTAGAATTAATGGTATGGTTACCAATATTTATATGACTCCAGTTTTAGCAATTTTTTGATAAAATTTAAATTTTTTTTTTGAATTTTTCTGAAAATTATTATCATATTCCAAGTTTATGGATCTTTGTGACATTGAAACTGTTTAAGGCCTGAAATAGGGATACTGGATAGTGTCCTGAGACATTGATTTGGTTCTTAAGATAATAATATCACAAATTTTTGCAAGATTTTGTTAAAATTTGCTATATTGTTTTTTGAAATTTTTGAATATTTTTGTCCAACGATCATTACTGCCCAACGAAATTTTTATGTCTTGCAATTGAGTTACTTAACTGAACTCCAGAGACACATTTTTGTTTTGAACATTTTTTTTCACTGCGAATTCTGGAAACTTTTTTATTTTTTTTCAATGTTGCAAATCTGTAAAATATCATTTTTCTATTTGATTTATTGACTAACAAGGCCAGAGTTGCCGAATCGAATCAAGCTAAAATTAGCCTCACTAAACCGTGGCTAGCTACTGACGAAGCTAACCGCTCGCCTGTTGTTTGAGAGCAGTTCGCCCGACGTTAGTCGGTTATGTTCATTATTTTTGAAGTCAATTGGAGCAGTGATTTTGGTCACGCGACATAAATTGCGCTTATTCGGAAATTAAGTCTTTTGTTAAAACAAAACCGATTGTATGACAAGATATTGAGCAAATCTATTAAATGCAAATCTCACGAAAGTTTAAACGGGTTCTTTCCTATTAACCCCCCCCCCCCCCCCCCCCTCGCCCCCTCCCCCGCATTAATGTGGGGCTATAATTTCATGGGGGCTCTAACGGTAAAGACCCGAATCTAGTATACCAGGTGTCTGTGAAACACCAACACGCGTCAGTGAAGCAATAGAGAACTCCTTTTGAATGGTAGAATTGTTTAATAGCCGCCGTCAGCCTAGCAACGCTAGCTATTATTTAGGCGCTCACCTTTTTACAATTCAAAGAATTTTAATTGTATTGGGGCGCTGTCTTTTTTTTAAGATCTGTTCACTTTTTAATTGCTCTCAAACGAAGTTTGTAGCAATTACATTAGTCGTGTCGGTATTTTTTTAATGCGATTTTTCGCTTGACCGAATTTTCGGCTGACCCATTTGACTTTTCGTCCTCAAAAACGGGATAAACAGGTAGCGCCCAGTGGGCATTAAGTGCTCTTACAGCCTTTCAGCTCAAGCTGGTTTGGAGACTAAAACTTATGGTGTGAAGGGCGATTCTTAGAGGTTGAAGACACCCCAACTGTTGACCCCCCTCACTATTGCCCCACCCCTCCCACCGCGCGGTTACCCCCCCCCCCCCCCCCCCCCCCCCACCCACCCACCCACTGTTGCCCTACCCCCATCAGCCCCCCATCCGTGGCTAGCCACTGACGAACAACAGCTTGCTAGAAACGCAAGTCTATTAATTTTACAATTTTCAAGCTTTTTGAAAATTTCAGGGGTCAGAAAACCTTCGTTAGGTTTTGACAATAAATTACAGGCAATTTTTTTGCCCATGGATTAGTTTTGAATTTTTTTATTGCAAATTTAAATAAAAATTTTCAAGTTTTTTCAAAACTTTTTTGTCATTTCTTAGGTTTTTGCCAGCCTGAACAGCCACACAACCTCCTCCAGAGTTTGATAATGGATTACTGCATAACTTTTAGATGTCAAGGAATGTTTTTCATGATTTTATTATCACGAATTTGAACAAATTTTTCAACTATAATTGCAATTTTAGATCTTTTTAAATCTAAGTTTTTCAAAATATTTTCCGGCTCCAGGGTTCTAGGGAGCTGGTCCATGGTTTGATAATGATCTGCTGCAAAGTTTCTAGAATTAATGGTATGGTTACCAATATTTATATGACTCCAGTTTTAGCAATTTTTTGATAAAATTTAAATTTTTTTTGAATTTTTCTGAAAATTATTATCATATTCCAAGTTTATGGATCTTTGTGACATTGAAACTGTTTAAGGCCTGAAATAGGGATACTGGATAGTGTCCTGAGACATTGATTTGGTTCTTAAGATAATAATTTCACAAATTTTTGCAAGATTATGTTAAAATTTGCTATATTGTTTTTTGAAATTTTTGAATATTTTTGTCCAACGATCATTACTGTCCAACGAAAGTTTTATGTCTTGCAATTGGGTTACTTAACTGAACTCCAGAGACACATATTTGTTTTGAACATTTTTTTCACTGCGAATTCTGGAAACTTTTTTATTTTTTTGCAATATTTTGCAAATCTGTAAAATATCATTTTTCTATTTGATTTATTGACTAACAAGGCCAGAAAACTAAGAGTTGCCGAATCGAATCAAGCTAAAATTAGCCTCACTAAACCGTGGCTAGCTACTGACGAAGCCAACCGCTCGCCTGTTGTTTGAGAGCAATTCGCCCGACGTTAGTCGGTTATGTTCATTATTTTTGAAGTCAATTGGAGCAGTGATTTTGGTCACGCCGAAACAGGTGGAGCGAAAAAGCAAGCGGTTTTGCGGCGTGAAATTTCTTCACTCTAATTTTAAAGTAGAGTGAGAAAAGGGTTTTCGAACAAAATTTTGCTTTCTCGCTAGTGGTTTTTCCACATGCCGAAGTTTTACTTTAATTTTCGATCTTTTGGATCGGATTTTTTCTAAATGGTTTTCCGAATCCATTCATAGTTTATATTTGGCCTAGTTGTCTGTTTGAACCAGATTTCATTTTCTCGCTATCGGTTTTTTCTTGCTATAGTCCGTTCTAGGTCTAGTTTTTGTCTTAATTTTTGCCTTTTCTTTCAATACAACGTGCGTCAAGCGGGTAACCGCGACTAATTTAGGGCAATTTGCCGGCTATTTTTTGTCGCCATCTCTAATGCTTATTGGTATTGATACTATCACCTGTATCCTCTCATGGAGAAACGTGAGTATATGGAACAACAAAATGAAATCAAAATCTTTTGCACGTTAAATGTGTTTTCCTACGTCAATCAGTTTTTTTTTTCATTTTTTTCTGTTTTTTTATAATTTTTTTGATCTAATTTTTTTTAAGAATGGTTTTTTTCAATTCACTCATAGTCCGTTCTATGTCTGGTTTTTGTTTAGTCAATGAAAATTCTTTGAATTGTACATCAGGGCTTGTTCTGCTAGGTTTTTTTAATTCGCTTTATCTTAGATCTCGTTTTTCGTTTTACATAAGTCCCGACTTTCACGTTTGACTTCTGAATTACCTGATTGGTTTTCAAATCCATTCACTCAATGAATAGGGCAAGATAGTGAATACAGTCAAGGTCAAAAGAGCAAAATCTAAAGAGATGGGTTGAACCGATAAAGCCCGTTCATTAAGTCATTGAGAATTAGGTTATCAAAGTTCATTAGTGTTTGCTAGTGGAAATTGGTATTAAGCTTATTAGCTTTCCGTTTAGAAGCTGAATTAAGTACAGTTTCAGAAGCTAACTGAAACTGCACGGCGAATTAGAACTTCTGACGCTGAAAAATGAAAAAAGTCGGTCAATTTATCTTATCTTTATTTTCTTTTTCTGTTTCAATCCCGATGTTCATCAAGCGAGTCAACGGCGGCTATTTTCCGACAATATACCGGCTTTGTTTAGTGAATCGGGCAAAATTGAAACAAAGTGAAGCCCAGTTAAAACGAAGACCGACCTTGATCAGTGAGGCACGAAAATGAGTTCTCTAATTGTTGGACCACATATCCAAATAAGTAAACTGGACTGGCTTCTCAAGCACCCATTTCTTTGAGAGCGTAAGAAAAAAACAGTCGGAGGAAACTGCTGAACAGTTTTTTTAAAGCACGTAATAAAAGAACGCATTGATTACAAAATCTCTTATCAGCTAGTAACCCAAGTATGAGCAATATATCAAATAAGGAGCTGTTGAAAAAAAAAATTGTGAGCATTTATATAACTCAAATTGTTCAAAATATTATAGGTTATCGCCCAAAAACTATTAGTTGTTGAAGAAAATCTTAAATTGGGCTTCAATCAACTAAACCAGGTAGATTCGCCGCGCAGTGCCACTTCAAGCTCAAAATTAAAATGTTAGGTCATATAGTAACTACGTCAAAAGTATAACGTTTTTTTTTCAAATTTCGTTGTGTTAAGCTGATTGTGGGCAACACAATACTTTTAAAGTTTGTAATTGAAATTTGATCGAATCTTTGCATTTTTGAATAATTTATTTAATCATTGCGAATTAATATAGAATTTAGAAGCAGAAGACCTACGAAAAACTAGGTTAAACAACTGAAATTACTAGCTTCACTCAAAAAGATTTTAGATTCCACACTACCAAAATAGCTCAACTAAATTATCCATTTTTTGGTATTCTGTATCCCCAAGTTTTTTTACTCCAGTTTGAAAATTACGTGTAAAAATTTTTTTTAAAATACAAACGTTGAAAAGTACAATGTAAAAATAGCTCGTGCGCTTGAGGGGTGTAAAAATTATCCATCCACTGAGCGGGGGGGGGGGGAATTCTCATGTCTTTATATAAAAATTTGCTACTTTCTTTGCACTCTTCTTAGAATACCTTCTCCTCTTCAAGATGAAATCATAAGAATATCATCGTCAGAGCTATGTGCTATTCTGTTAGAGTGTTGATAAACCTTGTGTATTGGTGTTCTAATAAATTTTTCATTCAATTATATTTGTTTTTTGTGTCCGCTAATATTCTACGAGTAACAAAACCAATAATGCTACCTAATGAATCAGCTGTAGATTAATATTAACCTATAATTAATCGGAATTGTAATGGGACACCAAAATCACATATGCTTGTATCACAAGAGGCTTCGGATTTTCGATCCTCGTTAGGGTTTTTTGATGTTACGGGATTGAAGAAATCGATGGTTTTGATCAATTCAATGGAACTATAAACAAATTTAAAACAAAAGCAGTTGACGTGTATGGAACCTACAACCTGCTTGTTTTTAGGCGGAATTGCTAGAGGCGGCGAGAGCAGGTGACGAGTTGACACAGTTGGCTCTGTTGACTCCTCTCAATGTCAATGTGCATGCGTGTGATGGGCGCAAGAGCACTCCCCTCCACTTGGCAGCTGGATACAACCGAATTAAGGCAAGATTTTATGGCTGCGATAGCGAGTTATAATTGGTGGTCTATTGTTTTTTACGACTCGAGGAGTAGGTTTAGTGATATTCCGTTTTTAATGACTCGAGGCGTTATGGTTTTCTGTTTAATAGCCGCGTCAGCAATTCCAGACGGATATTATTGCGCTCCTAATTCTTTTTTCTTTGTCTAACAGATTTTTTGTTTCGTCTTACCCTGACTTCTTGGAATTGACTTTTTCAATGACTTCAGTGTCTTCTACTGGTTTGCAGTTAAAATTTGTGTTCGTGGCGTCATTTCTGCGTTTATTTCAATTGCGTGACTTTCCTCACTAAAAAAAAGTGATTTCTGAACTCACTTATGGAACTTTAGTTTTATGAACATTTACTAGTTAAAGATCAATAGTGTGCATCTAAGTGGTGCCAAACTTTTATGCCCTAATTCTTGAGTATTAGTCTTGAGTTTTGATTTCCAATACCAATTTTGAGAAAGCTCTTTTAGGGCTTTTTCCTTATAGACCGTATGTGTCATAAAATTGACAGTACGTATCTATCCCAAAAATCTAGTGATCTACTAAAGGACTTTTGGTCAATCTGCCTATCTGGTTTCTGTAGTTGTTTCAGTTCATAGAAGGCCACAAGCGTCTATCACGGCTATTTTCCGGCAATCTGCGGGCTATGTTTTTACTCGAAGAGGAATTTTGGATGACTGTCTGTTTAATCAATTCTGTTGGCGTGAATTTGAAGCATGAAATGAAATTCTGGAAAAAAATAGCAGTAGTATAACTGCTGAACAAATATGAAGAACGAAGCGAAAAGAGGGGGCGACGAATATTGGGCGGCAACTCGATTAGGCGAATGAATTTTTTGTATCCAGTAGAAAGTTCTGAACTGATTTTTTGTGGAAATTAGGCGAATATCACTTAAAGGAGGCAATACCCATTTGGTAATAAAATAGTCAAGTGAATATAGCAATTGTCTTCTTAGAAAAATAGCTTGCAAAAACAATCAATAATTAATTTATAATATTTCGAATTTTGAGCTTCATTACAATTTAGTTTGACTCGAAGTCTGTTCATTGTCCAATCCGTGGAAGCACTAGGCAGAGTAGAAGAGATGAAAATTATGGAAAGAATGAAAAAAATTTGCAGGATTTTTAACAACTCTTTTACATGCCAGGACGACAATTAGGGACACTTGACAACTCTACAGAGTGGGCTGTCTTTAGAAGTACTGTCTTTAAGTTTTCGAATTGGTGTTCGCCTAATTTCCACAAAATTTTTGTTTGATTTTTGCCTATTGGCCTTACAAATTTCTTTCGCCTAGATTGTTCGTCTAATATCCCATCCCCCGATAAGAGTTGTTTTCTGTTCATAGTTGTGTTGTGGAGAGTGAGAAATAGAATAGTGTGGAAAAATTCTCTCAGCGGGTCAAAATTTTTGTTCACGTGCGACTTTTCTTTTTTTTTGCTTTTTACTTATTGGCTTTAAAGCTTCAATGTTTAATATAAAGCTAAATTAATAATATTAAGGTTGCTTTGATAGCTTTTGAAAGTTCTATTGGTAATTAAAATGAGTTTTGAGCTAAATTAGAGGTTTGAGCAATTTTTCGTATTTTTAATCTTTTCCTAACCATGTGTGTTTTATTGCATTAGTTGGGGAACGGACGCATATTGACCTTAGGCAATTTTAGTTTCAAAATAGTTAGTTTGCTTTATCTAAAGTAGTTTTTCTATTAAATTGAGCAAAAACTTGACAAACCTTAACAATATGTTGGAAATTTTTATTTTTTTGAAACTAGCATAGTTTTTTGCTTATTATAGCTTTTATTTTGTGTCCTTTTACTTATATCCTTTTATTTTCTGTGCAGTTTAATAATCCTAATTGTGTAAGAGATTTTTTTAACTGATCTTAAACGATGTTTTTAGCACATAATAGTATTGTAGTCTTTTTTAATGCGTTCTTTCGCCTAGCGGATTTTTTGTCTGACCGTTTTGTTCTGAAAAACGGGTTAAACAGGCAACGCCCGGAGGACATTAAGTCCTCTTAGAGCCTTTCGGCTGACTTGACTATGTATGCGATTCACTAAAATTATTGTTTTGGAGACAAAGATATGGTGTAAAGGGTGGTTCTTAGAGTTTGAACCGGAACTTTTCACCCACATCAGAAACCTCTCCCCCGCCCCCCTTTAACTTATAAACTTTTATTTTGTGTGCAATTTAATAATGCTAATTGTGTAAGAGATTTTTTTAAATGATCTTAAACAATGTTTTAGCACATAATAGTATTGCAGTCTTTTTTAGTGCCTTCTTTCGCCTAGCGGATTTTTTGTATGACCGTTTTGTTCTGAAAAACGGGTTAAACAGGCAACGCCCGGAGGACTTTAAGTCCTCTTAGAGCCTTTCGGCTGACTTGACTATGTATGCGATTCACCAAAATTGAATTGTTTTGGAGACAAAGTTATGGTGTAAAGGGTGGTTCTTAGAGTTTGAACCGGAACTTTTCACCCACATCAGAAACCTCTCCCCCGCCCCTACAATCACCACCGCTGGACATCGTTCCAACCGTAATCCAGCGGGCTTGACCCCCCCTCCCATCGCACGTCCCCCCCCCCCCTCCGCAGCGCTCACACCGTCACTACAATTAAGCGAAACTTAGCCTCCCTAAACGGTAGCTAGCTACTGACGATGTCAACCGCTCGCCATTTGAAAGCAGTTCGCCGACTTAGTCTGTTGTTTGTTTTTTTTTGCGAATACTTTTTCCCGCTGGAGTAGTAATTGATTTCTGATTTATTCGCTCAGTTTAGTTTATTTCACCCAAGTTTCTTAGTTAAACTAAGATTTGTTTTGTTTTCTTGTTTTAGTAGGTAAAAGTTATTTCTCAGGCTGGTTTCTCTTCGATTCAATTATTTCTTTTCGAGTCGATTCTGGGAAAAAGGGAAGTTCAATGAGCGAATGAAGTCATAAAAGTTGTTGTGAAATTTGAACAACCAAGATAAACGACGAAGGTTCCTTTTTGATCATGCTTTCTTTTCTTTTGAAACAGAGCGGAATACGTGAGTGTGAAATTTTTTAACTAAGGCAGACAGGTTATATTTCGCTTTTTCAAGTAGTTTTTGTTATGTTGACAAGTTTGTTGTATAAGAGAATTGAAATATTCAAGTTTCTATAGCGTTTTGAAGTTGCGTTGGTAAATAAAATAAGTTTTACACCAATTTGAATGCTTTTCAACTATTTTGCAAATTTTTGACTATTTTAGCAATATTTTGCGCACTGCATTATTTTGTTGCATTTTTGTCAATGGGCATTCTTTTATGAATTGAGTAAATTTTGTGGTCAAAATATTATTAAATATATTTTAACGAAAAAATTGAAATTTGTTCCAATTTTTCTCCATCTTAAATCCTTTTTTTTCGAAAATAGTTTATGAGTGAGTTTATTAATACTTGCTAAGTATTTGGCTGGTACTCTTAATGTCTCGGATTCACGAAATGGATCATTTCATAAGTATGTACATTTCTACAAGGAAAAATAATTCAGTGTCTTCTAGTTTATCGGCTTATTTTCAGCCAGTTTTTTTTTACCTGTTTGATGCGTTCTCCAAGTAGATCTGTTTGGTGTCCGTGAAAAAGTTTATAAATTCATTGAACTACGTTCATCTACGTTATATTCAAAGCTTTTCTTAGTTCAGCTTGGACTTTTTAGTTAAGCTTGGACTTTTTTGGCTTGGACTTTTTTGGATTTTCTCAATGGTATTAACTAGTTAAAAGTACACGTTAGGAAGCATTTTTGACCATTTGAAGCTATTATTTGAATTAAACATTCAATTATTAGGTAGTTTTTTTAATTTTTATAGACGCATATTTAGCAGTTTTGTATTCATCGTCAACTTTCTAATATTTGGGGACCTTGCGGATGTTTATTTTTTTGTTAATTATGTAGTCAGCTTTGTGGCACATTCAGTTGATTGTTTTCAATTTTAAGTTTTTGTAACTGAATGCATCTCATCGATTAGGAAAAAACTGAGTTATTTCTTTTATTTTTGTTTTTCCTATATTTTTGAGACTGCATAGCTACAAAGCTATTGCAGTTGTTCTCTGGAAATCTGTCAACTGTTTTTTTTTTTTAGTTTTTTCTAGTACTTACAATTTGATTTGCATTGCCTTGGCTCTATCGGGGATAGATCGGTTAATTCTCCTAACAGTTGCTGTTCTCCTCCTTGGTTTTTTAAAAAATTTTCTAAACCAGAAACACTATTATTGGAGCAACTGTTCTGACGTAAAATTGCAAAAACTTGACGGCAATACTTTTTCTGATGAACTAATGATGCTCATAAGTAGCAGATTTTAGATCTGTGATGCCTCTTTTGTTATTTTGGTGCTAATATCCGCAGTTACTTCTGATCGCTACTATTGCGCTGTTAGTTTTCATGACAGGAATAGGAGTACTAGTTGTGCGTCTTCTTTTGATAATTTTGTTTGAATGTATTTAAAACCAGAGATACAGAACGTGTCAAAAATATTTATTTGCTCATTTTCAAGCAAACGGCGTCAATAATCGAAGGTCACGTTATTACATCAAGGGTTTTTCGATATTCTTGGGGCTATCTTTTTTTACTACTTGAAAGATTAATTTCGCTTTATCTAATTTTGCCGCTTTTTCGAAGTTTTCGACTTCTTCGAAATTTTTGCATAAGATCTTTTTGACTTCTTTGGGCTGATTTTTTTAAAATTGTTTTTTAATTATTCGCTGGTTCTAATTAAAAAAATTGCAAACAGCAGTGCCCCATCATAGCAATCTCAACTAAACAGAGTCAATATCGAAAAACAAACTGAAAACTAAAAACGGGGTGAACCCATAAAGCCTTGTTTTAGGTATCCGGTTTCTGAACTTTGTTCTGTTTAGTCTTAGTTGCCTAGTCTAATATTGAATTGCTCTCAAAGAAAATTTTAAGCAATTATATTATTCCGGCTGGTCTTTTTTATGCAGCTTTTGTATACCTATATTTGGTCTGATTACTGTCGTCTGACTATTTGACTTTTTGTCCTAAAAATGCATAAACAGTTAAAGCTCAGAGGGCATGAAGTTGTACGTATGTTTGTTGTTAATGATACTTTTTCCTGCATCATCACATTAGGAATAAGGTGCATGCCTAAATATAAAATGCACTCAAAGTGGAATGCATTTCTGACATTTTTGTCAAACATGTCTATTTTTCCCAATGGTGATAAATGTTGGCTGTTTTCTGTCTATCTGCCGGATATATTTTCGGACTCTCAATTTTGTTTTTAAGTTTTTGCACGAAACCAGCCTCAAATTAGTATTTTTTTACATTTCATACCGCCGTTCCACTATTTTTACAGCTTTTTCGAGTTAGGTAATTCTAAGTGATTTTGAAGTTGAATTGCTTGAGTATTTTTAGATCATTTTTTGCCACACTACCTAAATGACTCTTAGCACTATTGTTAAGGTCATTTGGGCCTACTCTTAAACTATTTGAATGTCAGGAATGGATCCCCAGATGCTGAGGAGTTCTTGTTTTGAGAATAAAATGAGTGCATTAACTTCAAAAACTAAATCTAAAACATTTTTGTGTGTCGTAAATGTCTTCGCCTGGCTGCCTTTTGCAATCATTTGATGCGGATTGAACGAGCGTGTCGTTAGACGGGCCACTATAGTGAGGTTTTGTACCAAGCGCTACTGGGAGTTAATCATCTGCAGCTTCAAACCACTCTCTTTGAGAAAGATAGAATTGAGCTGATTTTTTGTTATACATTGTGAAATCGTGTAATGGATTCTTTGATGATCGTAATTTTTTGAAGTATCGTAAAAAGTATTGTGATTGATTGTCTCTTGAACTTGGCAAGAGGAAATTGTTGTTAATTTCAACTAAATAAAAATGAAAGGTCGCGTCTATTACGGCAGCTGCACTCGTTAAGTGTATTCCTTGATCTACAACCTTAGCTATCCAAATTTGGGAAATTAGTTTCTTTGAAGTGGTTCCCTGAATTTCTCTTCCGTAATTTTAGATATTGAAGTGCCCTTTAATGTGTTCATGTGTTTTGAATGTTCTAATTATGTAGCAAATATTCTATTTTAGACCGAATCAATGCTCCATGTGGACTATATAGCTTTCTAGATTATAAATTGACTGCGTTTTTGATCGCTCTTCTTTCAAAACTGACAGCCGGTGTCTGGCACTGTTTCAGCTTCAAACGGGAGCCAGTACTTATGCATATAATGATATGACTCAAAGATATCAATAGTACGTGCTACTATTTCGGAGACGTGCTGGCTTGAGATTACCTTGTTTTAAAATTGAATCTTTTAGAATTGATAGAGACAAGTAAAACTATATGAACTTAAATTTGTTCACTGCAGGTGTGTTCTTAACCAGATTGGTATCCACGTAGGTTTTGGTTTGTTCATTTGCTCTTAGGCAGCAATTGGCTTAATCCTGATTGCGTTTGCAGTTTTTCTTCGGATCATTTCGTTAGAGCAATTTGTATTTTGAGTAACTTTCACACGTCAAGTTCTTGATTTTTGATGGTCTAGTGATCTAGATTCCTCTTATAAGTTTTTGAGCAGCCGAACTGATTTACTACCAAAAGTACAAAAAATCGCCGAAATTGGTTTCATGTAAAAAAAAATCTTTGTGGTCTATCATGAACTATAACTTCTTTGTGACTGTCCCCCTCCCCTTCTTATTGCCCCTTCTGAAATGACAATCTATAATTTCTGTTTCACACAGCTTTTTAATGTTTATAAATTGTTCCAAGACGAAGTTTTTATAAGCAGTTATTGTCGTCGGCTATATGTAATGCATCTGTTTTGTTTGACCGATTTGACTTCTGTTGTTGAATATTCTATTAAAATCGTGTTGTTTGAAATCCCGCTCGTCTCGCTCTGCTACTTGCCTATTGTGCTGGCTGGTGTCTCAATTTGTTTTTTAATTGCTCTCGAGCGAAGTTCATAGCAATTATTGTAAACGTGTCTTTTTTATGCAAATTTTTTGCTTGACCGGTTTTCCGCTTTTGTTCTAGAACATTCTCTGACTTCTCACGTAATTTTTTTGCACTTGTCTGCATCGTTGCTTCTTCATCTCAATTGCTCTAACTCTCAAGTAAAGTTTTTCGCTAAAATAAACGAGATTGTAAGATGGAAAAACACAAGAGCGGTGTTTGGACAAAAATTCGCTTTCTCGCTAGTGATTTTTTGTTCACATGCAGCAATTTCACTTTGATTTTTACTGTTTTTTGGATTTTTTGAATCCGATTTTTTTCTTAATGGTTCTCACTTCATAGTTCATTCTAGGCCTGTTTTTTTTTGTTTAAACCAAATTTCACTTTCACTTTCGCTAGTGGTTTTTTGTTCACATGCTGCATTTTAACTTCCATTTTCTGTTTTTTGATCTGATTTTTTAGAAATGGTTTTCCCAGCTCACTCATAGTCCCTGCTAAGTCTAGTCTTTTGTTAAGTCAATGAAAGTTCTTTGAATTGTACGTCAGGACTTGTTTGCTATGTTTTATACTTCGTCTAACAGATTTTTGTTTTTTCTTACCCTGACTTTTGCAATGACTTCATTGACTTCTGCTTTGCGGTAAAAATTTGTCTGCGTGACGTCATTTCTGATTTTATTTCGATTGCGTGACTTGCCTCACTCAAAAAATAACTTCTGAACTCTTATGGAATTTAAATTTATGAACATTTACTAGTTAAAGATCAATAGTGTGCATCTAAGTAGTGCCAAACTTATATACCCTAATTCTTGAGTACTAGTCTTGAGTTTTTGATTTCGAAAATCGATTTTGAAAAAGCTCTTTTAGGGCTTTTTCCTTATAGACCGTATGTGTATCATGAAAATTACAGTACGTATCTAACCCAAAAAACCTAGTGGTCTACCAAAGGACTTTTGGTCAATCTGCCTATTTTGTTTCTTTAGTTGTTTCAATTCATGGAAGGCCACAAGCGTCTATGGCGTCTATTTACCGGCAATCTACCGGCTATGTTTTAATTAAGTAATACTACATTGCCGATGGAGCTCTTTTTATGTGATATTATTTGTATAGGAATGGGGAAAGGAAAATGCGCACACCCCACGAAAGAAAATACTTCCACAACTCTCTTGATTAATCAAGAGCATTGGTGAAAGACCAAAAATATTTAAATTGAGATATTAAACAACATTTTTCGTTTTGACAAATTTAGACTGAGGGTTTTTTTCCAGGTCATTGCTTCAGATGATTTAGTTCGCTTTCTAACACAAAAATGATCTTGATTTTAATCTTAATAACTTACAAAATTATGGATTATGCTATACGTTTGTATAGGTTGTGCAGTTGTTACTGTCGAATGGGGCCAATGTGCATGCGAAGGACAGAGGTGGTCTCGTGCCATTACACAATGCCTGTTCTTACGGCCACTTCGAGGTCACCGAGATGTTACTGCAATATGGAGCAAGTGTCAACGCACCCGATCTTTGGCATTTCACACCTCTTCACGAGGCAGCTCAGAAAGGCCGTGAGGATATCTGCGACCTTCTGTTAGCCCACGGAGCGGACCCAACCTTACAAAATTGCAATGGAAAATGTGCAGCCGATGTGGCAATAAGCTCGATCCTTCGAGACAAGTTACTTAGAAAGCATCGAGGTTACACATTACTGCACGCAGCTAAGAGTTGTGACCTGACGTCAATTAAAAAGTTGATCACTTTAGATGAAGAAAACAGCCCCATAGAAGCGATTCACAAGGAACCTTTAGTTTTATTTAGTCATTGGCTAACTTTAGACACTGCCTTACATTGTATAGCTCAGTCGAGCTGCACGAGTAAAAAGAAAACCTCAGCTGTTACAGACTTTCTGATCAAAAAAGGTGCAGACGTCAATGCTAAAAACAAAGACCTGCTAACTGTGTTCCATCTAGCGGCTGATAATAATGCAGTTGCGATTGTAGAGGCCATAATGAAAGCCAATGAGAAAGGTGTGCGTGTCAAAAACGCACTGGACCAATTTGGTCATACAGCTTTACATAGAGCAGCTAGAAACGGAAACTACCAAATATGGAGATGTTTGTTGTCGCATGGCGCGGATCCGACCATTCTGAGTTTGCAAGGGAAGACTAGTGTACAAATGGTGAAGGATAAAAAGATGCAACAGATTATGCAGGAAGAATCGCTCACGTGTAGTAAGGAGATTAACAGGCAGCTGTTAGAAGCGTCCAAAACAGGTAATTTGAGCATTATTGATTGCTCGCTCACAAGGTCTCTAACAACTATCAGGTTCCTGTTGCTTCTCTTTTGATAAATCGTCTGTTATGCCTTTGACAAATCGTTACGCGTGACTTCTTGAATTTTAACTGTTAATTGAGTCGATTAACGCCTCCCCTCCCTTCGGCTCAGCGGAGATAAAAGTTGAAAATCTCTCTTGTTTGTGAGAACATTTATTCCGACATCAGTCGCTCATGTTTCTCTTGTACAAACATGAATTTTGCGCAAATTGATCTGAAGCTGGCTGAGTTGTGTTAGTAAAACAGAAGTTGATAAAAGTGATGTTAAATTAAAATATATATATATATATATATATATATATATATATATATATATATATATAGAATCTTTTTCACTGTAGACGAAACGTAGACTTGATTAATTCCTCTTGAACGAAGTCCATAGCAATTACTGTAAACGTGTTGGTATTTTTTTAATAGCCGCCCTCATCTTCTCAGCCGGCTATTATAGCGCTCCTATTTTTTACAATTCAAAGAATTTGAATTGTATTGGGGCGCTGTCTTTTTTTTAAGATCTGTTCACACATTTTCATGACTTTTGAAGTCAAATTGGAGTAGTGATTTTGGTCACGCCGAAACAGGAAGTGGAGCGAAAAAGCGAGTGGTTTTGCGGCGTGAAATTTTTTTGCTCTAAATTTAAAGTAGAGTGAGAAAACAGTGTTTGAACAAAAATTCGCTTTCTCGTTAGTGGTTTTTTGTTCACATGCGGCAATTTCACTTTGATGTTTACTGTTTTTTCGATTTTTGGATCGGATTTTTTTCTAAATGGTTTTTCCAATCCATTCATAGACCGTTTTAGGTCTAGTTTTTTTTTGTTCAATGAAAATTCTTTGAATTGTACGTCAGGACTTGTCCTGCTATGTTTTTTACTTCGTCGAATAAAAAATGTTTCGCTGTACCTCATTTTGCCGCTTTTTCAACTTTTTGCGTGATATCTTTTTGGCTTCTCTAGGCTAGTTTCTCTCTTCTCTCATTCTGCTAAAAGTGATTTTGAACATCAGTTGCTCAGCAAAGCAATTCAAAATGAACAGAGTCAGTATAAAAAATTGAAGTCAGAGGTAGAAACGGGATAAACCCAAAAAGCCCAATTTTAGATGCCCGCTATTTGAACGTCGTTCCTATAAGTCTTAGTTACCATCTCTAATGCTTATTGGTATTGATAGTAGCCCCTGTAGCCTCTCTCTAAGAAACAGAAGTACGTTATGTTCAACTACGAAATGCCATCAAAATAAATCGGTCTTAAAAATGTTTTTGTACAAAAATTTTTTTTTCAATATCTATTCTTTCAATCCCAATCATGCTTATTGGAATCAATGGCGGCTATTTTCCGGCAATCTGCCGGGTATGTTTTATAAATTTTTGAGTGATCAATTGTTCTCACTAAAGCTTTTTGCTAATATAAAATCGATAGCAGCAATGAAAATATAAGGCCGGATAGCCTAGTTGGCAGTGCATCTGGTTATGGAGCGGGAGGTCAGTTGGTGGAATCCTGGTGGTGTCAAATGTTTTTGCACCCGCATGTCGTTCGAGAGCAATTCTTCCGACATTAGTCGGTTTATGGTTACAATTGATTAACGCTATTATCTCGATTATTTCAATCTATACTTGTGCTTATTACTGAGTTCTGACCAGTTTTGATGTAGTGATAATTGAATTGCGTTTCAAGGTCTCAATTAACTATAATAAGCCTCGAGCGAAGCCTCGTCTGTTTTTCGCCTATTTTGAGCAATTTTTACCACATAAGAAAACCGCTAAGAATTATCCTACGATACCGCTAAGAGAAATCTTAGCGATATACGATTTCGTCCAGTGGAAAAATACGGCCTAGAGACGGTTGGTAATGCGTTTTCAGGAGATGTGGATCTTCTGCGGCGTATCTGTCACCCTCGGAACAAGGACTGTCGGGATGTCGAGGGTCGCCACTCCACTCCTCTCCATTTTGCTGCTGGGTACAACAGGATAGAGGCTGTGCGATTCCTTCTCTCGTCCACTGTCGGTGAGCAGACTTAAAATTTATACCTACCTGTTTCAGTTTTTAATAGCTCTCAGACAAAGTTTGTATGATCTATTTTATGCTTGATCTATTGTTCGTCTGACGATTTTGCATTTTTGTTGTCAAAATCAGGTTAAACAGGTTGAGCCCGGATGACATTAAGTCACTGAGTAACTAACTCTCTTATAGCTGTGCTAGTCTCCATGTGAACAATTGACCAAAGCTTCTCAGAGGACAAAATCTTGGTTTCAAGGGTGTTTTTGGTGTTTTGGGCTCCCTCACTCCTTTTAGGGGTTGTTTTAGCTTTTCCCCCACTGTTTCAACTGAATGGAGTTAAGAATTCATGAAGCAAACTTAAGGAAATTTGGTCAAAAGCAAAATCAAAAGAACGGGATGAACCAATATATCTCGGGCACTAAAACTTTAGATTACCAAAGTTCCTTAGAGTATACTGCTAACTGGTATTAGTATATTGCTTATTAATAGCCGCGCTCATTTTCTCAGCAGGTTATTATTGCGCTACATTTTGTCTGTGTTTTTACTTCATAAAATATAAATTGCTCGCACCTACCGATCTCATAGGCGGTAGGCCAGTCCTCAAATTTTACGCGACAAACATCCTGAAGGGCAACCCTTGGAGCCCAACTGCATTCAGAGCGAACATCCACGCATGCTTCCCTACCACCCCGATGTTTTCGACAAAATCACTGCCAGGCTCGTCCGAAAGAATGCAATGAAGACTCATGGAAGTGCCGGGCCTCTAGGTGGTCTCGATGCCGATGACTGGCGTAGACTATTTTCTGCTTTCGGGCAAACCTCCACGAATCTGTGCAAGCTTGTTGCCAAGTTTGCTAAGAGGCTGGCCACTTCCATAATACCACCGGATGATTTGATTGCATACAATGGTTGTCGACTAGTGGCTCTGGAAAAATGTCCAGGTGTGAGACCTATTGATATTGGTGAAGTAATGCGTCGCATCACCGGACGCATAATCCTCGACTGCATCAGGCAAGATCTAACATCCCTCGTGGAAACATGCAGCTGTACCTGGGCCAGAAATGCGGCATAGAACATGCCATACATTCTCTTCGCCACAGCTTTGGTGATCCCGAAAACGAAATAATTCTACTAATTGATGCCAAAAACGCATTTAACGTGCTCAATAGACGAACAGCATTAGAGAACGTGAAAACCTTATGCATATCTTTGCATGTTGCCTTACAGAGTTCCTATAGCCATCCGTATTATCTCTACATCGGTAAGTCGACCATTCTGTCTCAGGAAGGTACGACACAAGGTGATCCCCTTGCGATGGCAATGTATGGAATCGCAATCCTCCCCTAATAACAAGACTTCACAATGACTCATTGAGACAAAAATGGTATGCTGATGATGGTAGCGTCGTCCGTAAGTTGAAAGATATCAGGGCACTCTTCGACAAGCTCACTCAGCTTGGTCCCAAGTACGGATATCTTGTCAATCTTCCGAAGTGTCAGTTGATAATTCAGTCAGGAGGCGAGCGCCAAGCGTCAACTGTGTTTGCAGGAACAAATGTGGAAATCACGTAGGGTGCTCGAGTCCTGAGATCAGTTATCGGAAGCTCTGAGGCCATTTCCTGAAAGATGCAGAAATTAAATACACAAAAAGTTTGGACAGACTTGGTCAATTTGCTCTCACCTCTCCCCTGAATGCCTATGTATGTTTGACGAAAGGGGTTACACAGAAGTTGAGCTTCGTCTCGCGTACTACACTTTCCATGAACGAGGTTTTGGACAAGGTGGAGGAGCAGCTTGGCCGAGTCATACCGAACATCGTCAGCAAAAAAATTATCCAAGAGGAAAGAGAACTTTTTCTCTCACTCTCCGAATGGGTGGGCTTAACATCGCCCTCCCACAAGATCTTCATCAAAATCTTGAGCAATCAATTGAACTGTCAAATCCATTGGCGTCATTCAATAATGATTCATTCGAATTTCAACAATGTGAATCAGAACAACCAAGATCAGTCTCAGACCGAAAGCAGACATGCTACGTGAACTCATCTAATAAAATCCACAATCGGAAACATTCTGCCAGAAATGAAGTATACCATCCAGCTGGTTTCGGAGAAAGGAGCATCTAGATTGCTTAACGCGCTTCCGTTATCAAAATATGGTTTTGACCTCACGAAGTTCCGTGATGGAATAGCACTTCGTTAAACCTGGGAAGCGAAGAACACGTCAGCCATATGCCCATGCGGGAAAGAATTTAGCCTCACCCATGCCTTACATTGCGCTAAAGGCGGGTATACGCACCTACGACACAACGAAATCAGAGACGTGCTTGCAAACCTGATGGATGACGTTTGCCACGATATCCAGATAGAGCCAAAACTTCAGTCGCTCGATGAAGAAATTTTCTCTAGTAATTCACCACTACTGATGACGCTCGACTGGACATCAAGGCAAGTGGTCTGTGGGGCTCCCGCTTTAATCGAACTTTCTTCGACGTGAAAATTTTCAACTCTCATGCGAAGAGCAACCCTTAGACCATAAAAGATGCATATTTTTTTTGATTTCCCTAGGCTAGTTTTAATGTTCGTTCATTCTGCTTAAATTGCTTTCAAAAAGTAGTTGCTAAGCAAAGCAATCTAAAATGAACAGGATCAGTATCAAAACACGGAGTCAAAAGTAGAAAAGGGGCTAAATTCAAATAGCCCAATTTTAGATGCGCGCTACTTGAAGTTTGTTCTTTTAAGTCTTAGTTACGGTCTCTAATGCTTAATGGCATTGGTTAAGCCCCTCATTAAGTAACAGTGATATGTCTAACAAGAAAATGAATTAAATAGTTCGCTCTGTAAAAAGTTTTCTTTCATTAGTCAGTTATCCATTTTATCTTTCTTTCAATCCCAATTCAGTTTTGGGAATCAATGGCGGCTATTTTTCGGCAATCTGCCAGGTATGTTTGTCCTCCGAATTAAAGGCTAAATATAGCGTTTTTTTCGAATCTAATGAAACTGCAGAATAATTTAGAACACTATTTTTACCCTAACTGTTTCAATCCCAACGTCCGTCAGTGGTGTCAACGCAGGCGTTTCGTCTGATCATTTTTTCTCATCATGAAATTTTTTCTCATCGGTTTTTTTTAGTTTTGAGAAAAATGCCTAATTGGTCAAGGCCGATAGCTTTAAATTTTTGAGCAGTTTTCTGAGAAATATCCTGTTCTCTAATTTTGAGAGTCATCGAAAATCCTTGTTTTCGGCCGTCCCAATTTTCATGACCTCACCCATTGGATGCAAGCTTCCCATAACTTCACAAACTGAAGACAACGAAAGTCACCCTTGACGCTTGTTTGTCTGGATTGTCTGCATACTTATTTGGTACTAAATAGTTAGTGTTGTGCAGTTTGAAAATACAGAGCAGTCCCAACTATTTTTTTTGGTCAAGAATTTTTTTCAATTGTGGTTATTTGCCCGCACGAAAAATATAACGAAATGAGGAACTATTCAGCTTTTTTAGTACAAAATCAAAGTTAGTAGAATAAGGAAACTGTAATAGAGAAAAGAGTATTCTCACTTGGTTTCGGCATTTCTTTCGAGTACCGCGAAACAGATGGATGGCTGTTATATAAAAAATCGTAAAAAAAAATTGAACTTTTTTTGTAAAGCATCCAATTTTTCAGTCTAAAAAAGAATTTGAGAGTTCTTTTTTTGAAGCGGTAAAAGCTCTTTTGGGGCATGTAAGGCTTCCCTTAACAACAAATTCGTGGGTTCAGCTTTGTTAGTTTGGAGGTTTAGCTTTGAAGATTCCTGATTTGTTCTGTTTACATCTATATTGAACTTTCTTTATTGTTTTTTGGTTTTATTGTTTTTTTTTCTACTCTTTTAATTCTTGGAATTTTGTCGAAGCACTGTTGCATTAGAAACAGATCTTTAAGAAATCTAAATTTATTTCTTCGTTTAAAGGCTGAATTTGATCTGGCAATCAGTTCATTTGGACTCGTAATTAGGGATTTTGACATTCAATTAGATTTTGGAATATGTTTAAGGTCTTCTGCTTTGCTTTTTTATTTCGTTTTGGTCTGTTTCACTCTTGCTATTTGAATCTAATGTGTTTTTAAAGAGCAGTCTTTTTTTTATAAAATGGTACATTTTATCTTTTTTCTTTTCAATGCCGTTCAACCCAATTGTGATCCTGGGTAGCAATCGAACCTCTTTTCCAGCTATCGGACGTATATTTTAATAGCCGTCGTCTGATACTGAAATTGCTTAGAATTTAGTCACCCTTTGATTTAATTCGTTTTACTTTCCGGTCACTTTTTTTATACAAGGTGCCATTCTGACACTTTAATGATAACTTATCTCACTCATTTTTTAAAACTAATTTGAGTTAAGAATTCATTCAAACGAATATACGCAATCTTGTGAATACGGTAAAGGTCAATATTTCAAAATCAAAAGAAACGGATTGAACCTAAGTAATAGTGCATTAGGTTATCGTAGTTCCTTTAAACGGTTGCTAATTGGCATTGTTATTAAGCTTTATACTTTTCAGATTATTAGATTGAATTCTGTATAATTGCGTAATCTAAATGAAACGGAACCATTGATTTGAACATTTCTCTGACACTTTGACAAGGTTGTCAATATATTTCCTCTTTTCTTTTTCCGGTCGGTTGGACGGCAAAGGTGTCAATGATTGCTTTTTCCTGTAGTCCGCAGGCGGTGTTTTAAGTTTGAATTCAAATTCGGCCTTTTTCCAGCTGCTTTCAGTGGTTTCCCGTACCTTACATCCAGAGTAGATCAGAGCTGGAACAGAGTAAATTCAGGAAAACTCTCAGAGCTGGATCAGAGTCTGATCAGGTCACTTTTTAGGCTTGACAGAGTAGCTCCAGAGTAGAAATATGCGGTTACACTTGACAGAAGAACTCCCAGAGTAGCATTACTCTGGGCTATCCTTGACAGAGCTGGGCCCATAGCAGGCCTACTCTGGGACAACTCTTGACCGAGCTGGCCTACTCTGGGACAACTCTTGACAGAGCTGGCCTACTCTGGGACAAGTCTTGACAGAGCTAGCTCAGAGCGGGCCTACTCTGGGATAACTCTTGACAGAGCTGGCCCAGAGTAGGCCTACTCTGCGACAACTCTTGACAGAGCTGGCTCAGAGCAGGCCTACACTGGGACAACTCTTGACAGAGCTGGCTCAGAGCAGGCCTACACTGGGACAACTCTTGACAGAGCTGGCTCAGAGCAGGCCTACACTGGGACAACTCTTGACAGAGCTGGCTCAGGGCAGGCCTACTCTGGGACAACTCTTGACAGAGCTGGCTCAGAGCAGGCCTACTCTGGGACAACTCTTGACAGAGCTGGCTCAGAGCAGGCCTACTCTGGGACAACTCTTGACAGAGCTGCCTCAGAGCAGGCCTACTCTGGGACAACTCTTGACAGAGCTGGCTCAGGGCAGGCCTACTCTGGGACAACTCTTGACAGAGCTGGCTCAGAGCAGGCCTACTCTGGAACAACTCTTGACAGAGCTGCCTCAGAGCAGGCCTACTCTGGGACAACTCTTGACAGAGCTGGCTCAGAGCAGGCCTACTCTGGGACAACTCTTGACAGAGCTGCCTCAGAGCACCAGAGTGCCACTACATTTCACAGAGTAGCTTCAGTTCTCTGGAGAAGTTTTCTAGAACTTCATTGTGATATAGCTTTTACAATAGTTCCAGAAAAGATAGGAATAGTTTGGAAATGTTTTCGAAAAAAACGAAAGATTTAGACTTCACATTCATTCAATATCTTTTACAGGTCAATTGGATGTTTCTTGTTCTGATTTGTTCTTTTAATTTTGCAGTCAACATTTTTGAAGACATTTGCTTAATAAAAAGATAATGCGAGCTATGTTTACCTAGATTTTCTCAGCTTAATAAAAAAATGAAAGTAAAACTGCAATTGTACAAAATTACTAAATTTAGAAAAATATTTAAAGTATTCACAAAATAACGTCAGAACGCAATAAACAATATTAAATCAACAATAAAGTCATCTTCATGAAATAAGACAGAACGAAAATCAATTGAAATATCAAGTTTATAAACAAACAAAATTGAGTCAAATTTGAACGCTGTTTTTCACTCCATTAGAAACACATTACTATTTGTCATGAAATTCCTGTCTGGCCATTGCATAGACAACAAGTGCTTTTCGACGAGAATAGTTGAATGTTTTGTCAGTTTCCGTAAACACGTATAATTCTGTTTGATTGTCGAAAAAGATGTGCGCCCACATTTGAGGTAGAATTGCGTTTTTTCGTGACAACTTCTCTCCCAGTATGATCCCTGTCTCCTCCAGTGTTTCGGATTTTCAGAAAAGGGACAAGCTAAGACCTTAAAAGCCATGAGAATCCCAAAATTTTTCTCACATATGCAAAACAACAATTCAGAAGGATAAAACCTTTAACACCAACTCTAATGCCGAAAAAGCAATGAGAGCAGGGCCAAAACTTTACAATTGTTCAAAATAGAGAACTCTAAGGCCATAAAGCCAGGAGAGAAAGAGACTCAAGTTCAAGTATGGATAATAGCTCTGTGGCCAAATAACCACGAGAGCCAGTTTTGATGGTGTTATCTAAAAGCCTCAAAGCCCGGAGAACTCTGCAGACTTAAATTTAAAAAAAATATAAATTTCTGTGGCCAAATAACCACGAGAGCCAGATTTTATGGTCTTATTTTAAAGCCTCAAAGCCCGCAGAACTCTGGAGACTTAAATTTAAAAAAAAATTCGGTGGCCAAATAACCACGAGAGTTAGCTTAGTTTTTAATGTCGCATGAAAATAACTATGAGGTCCTCAAACCAGCAAGGTCTCCTATTATTAACAACAGCTTTTAACACCAACTCTAATGCCGAAGAAGCAATGAGAGTCAGACCAAAACTTTGCTAGTGTTAAAAATAAAGAACTCTAAGGCATTAAAGCCAGGAGAGAAAGAGACTCAGGTTCAGGTATGAATAATAGCTCTGTGGCCAAATAACCACGAGAGCCAGATTTTATGGTCTTATTTTAAAGCCTCAAAGCCCGGAGAACTCTGGAGACTTAAATTTAACTAAAAAAAATTCTGTGGCCAAATAACCACGAGAGTCAGCTTAGCTTTAGAGGTCGTATTGAAAGAAACTCTGAGGTCCCTAAACCAGTAAGGTCTCCGATTACCAACAACAGCTTTTGACACCAACTCTAATGCCAAAGAAGCAATGAGAGTCAGACGAAAACTCTACAAGTGTTCAAAATAAAGAACTCTAAGGCCTTAAAGCCAGGAGAGAAAGAGACTCAAGTTCAGCTGAATTATAGCTCTGTGGTCAAATAACCACGAGAGCCAGATTTTATGGTTTTATTTTAAAGCCTCAAAGCCCGGAGAACTCTGGAGACTTAAATTTAACTAAAAAAAATTCTGTGGCCAAATAGCCACGAGAGTCAGCTTAGCTTTAAAGGTCGGATTGAAAGCAACTCTGAAGTCCTTAAACCAGTAAGGTCTCATATTATTAACAACAGCTTTTAACACCAACTCTAATGCCGAAGAAGCAATGAGAGTCAGACGAAAACTTTGTAGTGTTAAAAATAAAGAACTCTAAGGCTTAAAGCCAGGAGAGAAAGAGACTCAATTTCAGCTCTGAATAATAGCTCTGTGGCCAAATAACCACGAGAGCCAGTTTTGATGGTCTTAGTCAAAAGCCTCAAAGCCCGGAGAACTCTGGAGACCTAACTGTAACTAAAAATAAATTTCTGTGGCCAATTGATAGTCAGACCAAAACTTTCCTGGTGATCAACATTGGGAACTTTAAGGCTTCAATGCCAGGAGAGCTATGGTGACTGAGACCGGGGTTTGGATAACAACTCTGTGGCCAAATAAAGACAAGAAACCAATTTGAAAGTCAAAGGTTTTAAAAACAAGAGAGTTCTCTTATAATTTTATCAAATAGCAAAAACCTCTGTTGAAGTACAAAATAGTGAATTGTTCAATTGAAATGTCTCAAGTTTAAAAAATCATTACAAGTTAACAGAATTGGAAACTGGAAAACAACTTTAAAAATTTAAGCTTGGTTGGTCAGTTTTTGATTTTCAAGAGTGATCAAAGGAAGTGCACAGTCTTATGGCAAGCGAGTCAGCTGAGTTTTGCATCTTGACACGAAAAACTTTTCGAAGGCTGTTAGCACTAACAACTTTTTCGGTCTTCGTATTCTCTAAACGATACAGAATACCTTTGACGGGACCAATTTCCTCAACAATTTTATGCAACTCGATGACTGCGTTGGTCCTGAAATTGAACGGCTCCTCTGGTAAGGAAACGAAGTACATAATTTGCCCGAATTTCACTTCACCTTCGACGGAAAAAGACACAAAACTGTTACAATCACCAGACATTGGTGCGCGAGAGTAGCATGGAGAATCAAAATAGACGTTATTCACTTTCTGTCTATTGAAAAATGTGGCGTCAAAATAGAGATCTCGGCCTTGCTTTAGAGACACTGTCTCCTTCATAGCATGATGATAACTTGAATCATTTTCAATATCTTGTCCCATTAGGTTGAGCCAATGATTCTTAAGAAAATCGTTTTTTAATTTTGTGTCATATAGCCAATGGATTTGTAATAGTCTACGGCATATTATTTCAACTTCATGATGAGAACCAGAAAAGTTTTCGCCCAGTACTCTATTAGCGGACTCAAAACTCATTGCTGAGCAAGTAAAGAGTGGACCAAACCTTTTAACTTGGTGGCTGAGATGGCGAAGAGAATGAGTGTTGATTGTTTCAATTTTTTAAATTTTTTCGTTTCCTCCAAAAAAGTTTACTATTCTTCTACAGAAACAATCCAGAAGTTTTTCAGCCTGTTCAACATTTGCACTTTCACTGGACTCGAGAAGAAGTCTCACGCCAAAGACAAAATTAAGCAACTCTTCGTAAATGTTTGGCGAAAGTAAGTCATAGAAAAGAACAGGTGCTATATAGAACATCCAGTTAAAAAATTCATTGGCTTTGAATTGCCCCATTTCCTCTAGACAACGAATTTTCCGCGAATAAGCAATCATCTCTCTTGGACACGCTATTACTGTTTCATTTATAGAAATACGTGAAGAAAAATCAAGTAAAGTACGAACACGCTTTAGGATCTCCGGGAAAACTCCAAGTAGCACGCAGTGCATGTAGTCAATGGGAGCTGCCAAGGGTAAGCCTTCTATTATCAGCGAAAATGCACTTCGTCCTTTCACTCCTACAACATTGGCCACTTTATCTTTACCAAACAACTCAGCGTATTTCACATAATTGTCGTGGATGTTAGTTTCGCGTATTTTCCCTTCCTGAAGATACGGATAATACGCATGAGTACGACCAATAGTAACACCTTCTGCTTCACAGTAGTGGCACCCAAAAAAACCATTGAATTTAAACATGTTGAGAATGTGACCTTTGGCACATAAATCAGCAATGAGAAGTATACATTTGAACTTCACAAAAATCGAGGTCTCATTGCAAACGGGAACTTCAACTTCCGAGACCAACTCTCCGCGCAACAGGGGAACGATTAGATCCCAATCGGGGGTTTCGGCACCAACATGTAAAGCTGCTAAGACAATATTTTTGCGAGCTGTTCGAAGAATAGGAGGAAGATCAACAATTTGCATCCAAATTGGCCAAAGCTCTTTTTTGAAAGATGATTTTTTAATATTTACACAATCAGTAGATAGAATCAAACTTAATTGGACTGAATTGTTTCTAATTTTTGGTATTGGAGCTGTATTTGAATTTAAATCGCTTTCTGGATATCGTTCTCTGAAGGAGGCATAGTTGAAAATTTGGTCAAAATTCCTGCATACGATATCACCAAGTTGGAAGCGAAAATTCAACACACAGAAAAACAACTATTCTCAACTTTTATCAAAGCCCTCGCGGAAGAGTCAAAGTTTGACTTCATCTTTTTAATGAAAGATGAACCAGAGGGTAAACAGTTCACACTCGGAAGTAGGGCTTTCACTGTAGAAAAAACTAGCGTAGAACCTTCGTCAGACAAATGTAGTTTGGAACACAGCATTTCAAGCAGTTTACATGCATCAGAAACTTCAACAACACTGCCAGCAAAAAGTTTTTCACTAATAGCATCTTCTTCATTGTTTATTAATGACATACTGTCTTGAGCGCAAATTGAAGATACTGAGCAGTCAAGTACACACGGGAATATAGCACAAGGAGAAGACACTCGCGGTACCTCTAAAATGAAGCTGCGAGAATCATCACTCAACAATGCGCATTGTTCTACATTCTGAATTGGGGCAACGAAACTGTCAACATTTGTTTCAAGAACTTCAACAAAAGGGTCTGCAAAAGTTGCATCATTATTTTTGTCACTTGCAATTTCCGTTGAATCAAAATCCGTAAAACTGATGGGAGCGAGAATTTTAGGTTTGGCATATAAATCGTTACTGAGTCTCGCAAGATGATTTTCACGCAACATCTGTTTTTCCGCTTCGGTTGTGCACATAGCTAATTACTTTCAATAAGAGCTTTTAAGCAAAATTCCTCTATGATACTTGTCAAAAGTTCTGAGAAAATCAAATTTGTTTTTTCCGTAATTTTTTCGCAAGTTGCACAACGACATTGATTTTGTTCAAAGAAGTCGGCGCCGTACTTCACTAAAATTTCCTGCCCACAAAAAATGCGTTGCTTTGTTTTCAGTTGCACGATACCAGTTATACTGGAAAAGTCGTAGTCGCATTTTGGCGAACAGTCCGAATTCACAAATCTTATTGGCCCAACAAGTAATAAGTTTTCTCCAGTTCTTTCCGACCGCATAACTGACCAGTCTGTGACACCATCTGGAATTGGTCTCACAAAACCAATTGGTTTACCGCGAAGAACAGTGTTGACAGCTAGAGTCTCTTTTCCGCAATACATTAAACGATACCCATCATACTTATCGTAAGAGATGTGAAAATCAGGTTCCAACGACCCATACGCATGGCAAAGTTTTTCATAAGTGTCCTTCCAAACATTTTCGGTTGATATTCTCTTATTGAAAATTCGCTCAGACAAAGGCCTAACTAATTCTTCAGCTGATCTGAATTTTGTTTCAACGTATCGTTTTACCGCAAACAAATCGCATTGTGCCAAAATTGGCCAGTCAACTTTCTTTGACAACATATCTTAAAAAAATTTTTAAAATGATGAGTCTCTCAGACGAATGTAAAACTCAATGTCAAGAAAAGTTAGTTTTTTTATGAACAATCCTTTAAAAAATGAGAACAACAAATGAGATTGCATATGAGATGGAAATCCCATATTGAGGCAAAAATCATACAAAAGCAAAATCATACAAAAGCAAGCGAAAACGTAATACAAAAGAAAGCTTACCAAAGCAACATTAACAAACATGTTAGGACCAGCGAAGTTATAGATAAACAACGCTAGCAGTAAGATACAACTATATTTAATATACAGAAGCAAACGAGACAACTAATGATATTGCACATTGGAAAGAAAGCACATGTTTAACGCAAATTAGACAAAAGTTTTTCAGTTTCCATATAGAAAACGTAACAGAAAGCATTTGGAGAAACAATAACAAAGGTAATATGTCCATCGACTTTAAGTTTCCACAAAACTTGTTAGGACCGGTGACGTTATAGTATAAACAACGCTAGCAGTAAAATACATAACTGTATTTAATACACAGAAGCAAACAATACAACTAATGATATTGCACATTGGGTGGAAAGCACACGTTTAACGCAAATTAGACAAAAATTACTTAGTGTCCATATAGAAAATCTAATAGAAAGCATTCGGAGAAACAATAACAAAGGTAATATGTCCATCGACTTAAGAGTTTCCACAAAACTTGTTAGGTCTGGCGACGTTACAGAACAAACAACGCTAGCAGTAAAATACATAACTGTATTTAATAAACAGAAGCAAACGAGACAGCTAATGATATTGCACATTGGGTGGAAAGCACATATTTAACGCCAATTTGACAAAAATTATTTAGTGTCCATATAGAAAACGTAACAGAAAACTTTCAGAGCAACAGTAACAAAGGTAATTTGTCCATCGACTTTAAAGTTTCCACAAAACTTGATAAAAAATTTTTTATCACATACAGAAGCAGGAGAATGAGCGCCAATACTAAACTTTTGAAAGCAAGATACAATGGGCAAGTTAACGGAAATGGAAATCGATCACAACAGTTTTCTTCAATTTTGACCGGAGTCGTTTCCTGCGCTTCTTCGCTCAACAGAACGCAACTCATTTCCCAGGTTGTTTAGACTTGTCTTCGCCAACTCATACATTCCCAGCCACTTATCGTCGTATTTTCGTCGGCACAAATCTAAACAATAAAAAACTAAAATTTATCAAAGACTGAAAATTACCAAAGACTAAAAAAAATACCAAAGACTAAGTGCTCTGTACAGATTCACTTTTTAGCAAAAAGTGAACGCGACAGGATTGAGAATTTAGGGACAAAAAAACAAGCAAAACTCAACTCTTCAAATGAGTTTTCCGAACAGGTGAAAAGTCTTCCCGTGAGTTTCCTGACCTCGACCTTTTGGGAGACAGTAGATGCTCCATAATCTCATCTTTTGTCCAAAGCTTTTTAGTAGCATTTCGCGCCAGAGCTTGAGGCGTAGTTCAGTCAACTTTCATTAGATCTTGACCTTGACTCGGACCTTTGAGTATAACCAACGCCTCGTCTCCCTCCTCAGGTTTTTTTGGCTCCGGCCGGAGAACTCCCATCTTTGCAATTTGGGAGCTCTGAAATTACACAAAAAAATACAATTCTAAACTTAGAGATCATCAAAAACTGAGGAGATAGAAATATTGCAGAAAAAAAATAGTATATCAAAGTGTAAACAAACCAAGAACTTCAGTTGATTCGAAAACTGCTGCAACTGATTGTAATTTCGGTTCGATAAACCCTGTACACTGTTATTGAGCTCCTTGATAGTGTTATTGAGCAAGGCCAGGGTGTCATTCTGTTTTTGCGTAGCCTCTAACTGCTTTACCAAAACGAGGTTCAGAAGACTATTGGTGTTTGACTCTTCAATTTGGTCAGGCCTGATAGTTTTACCTCTTCGAACTTTCTTAGGACCGGGAGTAGAACTGGCTCGCTTGGCCTGACTTCCCTCAGCTGCAGCCTAAATCAACAATTGTGAAAGCAAACCTCAGAAAAGACAAGCAGACCTCAATTTATCTTTGACAGAACTCCAAGCTTCAAATTTTTTAACAGAAGTTCAACAAAAAAAAACTAACAATCAGATAAAAATAAGAAAATAACAGACCTCGGATTCGCCAGGTGGAATTCCACTGAAATCGAAGTTTAGCGAATCCTCCAGTATACCCATTGCTTGATCATCGTTTTCGGCCTCACCTAAGATTCGATTGACATCATCACCATCAATTATGGGGTATTCACTCTCAGCAACATTTTGATTAGACTCTAAGACATGCTGAGATGGGACAAAATCAAGTTTTTTGCTAACAGTTGGGTTTCCTTGACTCAAAAGTACTTCATTAACGTTCTCATGCAAAGTTAACTCCGGGTCATCGGGAATTTCAAGAGTTGGTTCATAATCCGGATCATTCATATTTTCTTGGATTTTGAGACACATTTTCTTTTCAGCCATTTTTACATAACCCTCGTGGCCCATTCTTTTGACCAGAGATTGCCAGATATATGTTCCGTTTTCAGGGTTCACAACATCAAGTTTCACGTCCACGTAGCTGCCTTGCTAAAGCAGAGATACACTAATTGTTAAGACCTCTATAAAAAAGCGCTAAAAGAAGTTCACTTAACTGACAGGTCAATTTTAAGGAGCAACAAAAGGTCTCGGTTTCAAGGAAGGTTTATTTTCATTTAACAATGTAGTAATGACATGAAATCACTCAGTACAAAGATGAACTCTGTGCTGTTTAACGATGGATTGATGGCAAAACTGGTAGAAAAACTTACTTGAACTTCCAGGCGCTCAGCAAGACCTAGTTTGATACTGGTGTTCAAAGCGCGCATTGAGCCACAATGTTTATCACTGAACAAAGCAATTTTGTTAGCAGCCTCCACTTGATCTCTATCAGCTTGTGATAGACCTTTTTTTTCACTTGTTGGTCTTTCAGGAACTACCTAAGCATTTTAAAAATTCGAATACTACATACTGGGGGATGCTCTTTTGCTTAACTGTCAACAAATCGCCGATTTTATTCAGTTGATGCTAAAGAACAAACATCTCGATATGGTTAAAAAAGTAAATTTTCAAAGCCTTGAACTTACAATGTTTGGAGTAGTTGTGTTAGATTGACTGGTAACGTCTTCCAGAGGCAAAAAATTGGTTACTTCTTTCACATTCTGAAGCGTAAGTGCCCCTTTCGAGAAACTGATTACATTTTGTCCTGACCTTTTGTTCACACGACCTGCTTTGGATGACATTTCAACGCAAGTTTTTTAAACAGAATTGTCTGAAAACAGGTTTGAAGTGTGACAATAGAACTTCTTTTTCAAAGGAAACTTCATAACTTAAACGCTGTACATAGTTCAAAAATTTCAAAAACAATTAAAGGTTTGAAAAGCTCTAGGTAAGCAAAAGAACACCGATAACGAAAAATTACCACGAGAGAAAAATTTGAAGGCAAAGCAGCCAGCCAGTAGAATCTCATTCAAATCCTTAGGAAGAAAAGCAAACAACAGTTTGAGTCCGAAAAAGTTTGATTTTAGCACAAAAATTTTTTCTAAGTGCAATTTATGTTGATGTCGTTTCGCAGTTGAATAAACTCTTCGTTCATAATGATAGGCTAGAAGGTATAGTATCAGTATCAATAAGCATTAGAGATGGAAGCTAAAGCCTATAAGAACAAAGTTCAAGCCCAAGCTTCGTCAAAAAACCATTCAGTTGAAACAAGTCGAACATGAAAATCTTGGTAATTTATGTAAAACGAAAAACCAAACCCAAACGTAAAAAATTCGAAAAAAGGAGAGCGCCTAGATAGTAGCCACTGAGAGGTTGACTGCTGTTATTTAAAAAACCAAACTGACCAAAATTGATTGAGAGCAACCATTCAAATTAAAACAAAATTCAAAATGATATATTCCAAGAACATATAACGATTGAATTTATCATCAGCTATACAAACAACCAAACAATCAAGTAGCAATCAATATTTGTTTTTATGCTTGTTGTAAATCAAGTTGTTAGCTATATTGACCATAAGATTGGTAAGTTTGTGATAGTTTTTGTGTTGTAGATGACATTTTTCATGTTCAGGTTCATCAAGAAAATGGCATCTCGACACAAAGCGATTGGGATAATAATATGACTTGAAATTTTTTCTTAGTTGTTTGTTGAAATCATTAATCTTAACAGAATTGCAATCTTTCCTCGAAAACAACGGTACAATTCGCAATTGGTACGTATTTTCAAAGGGCAAGTGCTCTATCAAATCTCTATAGTATTTGAATATAACTTCATGAGTGACGTGGTTGAAACCATTGCCGCCTAACATTATTACAATGTTTCTGAATTGAATAATTCGTGGGTAAAGCTGAATGAGATGAGCTGCTCTTCTTCCACCTTGTGATAACACCTCAATGGGCAGATTGCACATGTTAGCATTCTCGTTTTTTGCACCAAAAGCCCTGACCACGTTACTGTCACCCACAAAAACGACTTTCTCTATCAGCTTGAAATTTTTCACGTCATGGCTGATGTAATACATGTAGTCCAACATTGTTTGCACTTCATCATGTTGATCATCGTCATAAAAAATGAAATCGAATCCATTCCGTTTCACAATGTATTGAGGATTATTCATTACAGATATATATCTTTGAAAAAGTTTGAAAATGCATACCACCACTTTGCAGTGTAAACTGGGATATCAACAGGAATTAAATCTTGGAATCAATGGGAAAAAGCAATAATAGGGAACATCGAAAATTTTACTTGGAATCAAGTGTCTGCTCTTAAGAACAGCCCCAAAGGAATATAGCCGACAGATTGCCGGAATAGCTGCGAAAGAATAGACTTGCGTGCGGTATAATAGAGAGAGAAACATATACAGATCTACATAGAAAAATATCGACGCCGCTCGAAAAGCTGGGTAAAACATTCAGGGATAAACTAATTGTTAAATTTCATTCTGCAGAATAAAACTCAATAAGCGAAAAAGTGGGTGGATATTTCCATTTGAAAAACAAACTTTTTTGTATGAACCTTAGACCGACCATTCTTTTTGTTTTACAACCTAAACAATACTGGTAAACTGGGATATCAATTTGGTTCACTTTGAAGAACTCCTTGATCCGATAAAATTTCTATTTTTGAAAAAAAGAATAAGCGAATAAGTCGAAATTTCCGATTGAAATACAAACTTTTTTCGACGAACATTAGGCGAAAAATTCTTTCTGCATTACAACCTCAATAGTACTGGTAGTCTGGGATATCAATTTGGTTCACTTTGAACAAGTCCTTGATCCGATAAAATTTCTATATTTTTGAAAATAGATTAAGCGAATAAGTCGATATTTCCGATTGAAAAACTAACTTTTCTTCTAGGAACAGTAGACGGATCATTCTTTTTGCATTACAACCTTAATAGTACTGGTAGTCTGTGATATCAATTTGGTTCACTATGAACAAGTCCTTGATCCGATAAAATTTCTATATTTTTGAAAATAGATTAAGCGAATAAGTCGATATTTCCGATTGAAAAACTAACTTTTTTTCTAGGAACGTTAGGCGGACCATTCTTTTTGCATTACAACCTAAATAGTATTGGTAGTCTGGGATATCAATTTGGTTAACTTTGAACAAGTCCTTGATTCGATAAAATTTCTATTTTTCAAAATAGAATAAGCGAAAAAGTCGGAATTTCCGATTGAAATACGAACTTTTTTCTAGGAACAGTAGACGGATCATTCTTTTTGCATTACAACCTGAATAGTACTGGTAGTCTGGGATATCAATTTGGTTCTCTTTGAACAAGTCCTTGGTCAGATAAAATTTTATATTTTTCAAAATAGAATAAGCGAAAAAGTCGGAATTTCCGATTGAAATACAAACTTTTTTTCTAGGAACAGTAGACGGATCATTCTTTTTGCATTACAACCTTAATAGTACTGGTAGTCTGAGATATCAATTTGGTTCACTTTGAACAAGTCCTTGGTCAGATAAAATTTCTATATTTTTCAAAATAGAATAAGCGAAAAAGTCGGAATTTCCGATTGAAATACAAACTTTTTTCTAGGAACAGTAGACGGATCATTCTTTTTGCATTACAACCTTAATAGTACTGGTAGTCTGGGATATCAATTTGGTTCACTTTGAACAAGTCCTTGATCCGATAAAATTTCTATATTTTTGAAAATAGATTAAGCGAATAAGTCGATATTTCCGATTGAAAAACTAACTTTTTTTCTAGGAACGTTAGGCGGACCATTCTTTTTGCATTACAACCTAAATAGTATTGGTAGTCTGGGATATCAATTTGGTTAACTTTGAACAAGTCCTTGATTCGATAAAATTTCTATATTTTTCAAAATAGAATAAGCGAAAAAGTCGGAATTTCCGATTGAAATACGAACTTTTTTCTAGGAACAGTAGACGGATCATTCTTTTTGCATTACAACCTTTATAGTACTGGTAGTCTGGGATATCAATTTAGTTCACTTTGAACAAGTCCTTGATCCGATAAAATTTCCATATTTTTCAAAATAGAATAAGCGAAAAAGTCGATATTTCCGATTGAAATAGGAACTTTTTTCTAGGAACAGTAGACAGATGATTCTTTTCGCATTACAACCTTAATAGTACTGGTAGTCTGGGATATCAATTTGGTTCACTTTGAGCAAGTCCTTGATCTCATATCACCTACATCTCGAGAAATAGAAGACTTTTAGAGAAGACTTTTTTTACTGACAAAGAGAAGTTTCCACTTTTCCGGCAAATTTACTGATTGGACCTATTCTATGCTCAAATCAGACTGTAAACAGATTGTACAGACTGGGGAACTACTAAAAACCCCGAAAAAACAGACATATCTCATATAACCTACATCTAAAGAAAAAAAAAGACTCGAGAGAAGAGTCTTCTTTTTTTACTAATCGCAACATTTTTTGCAAATTTCCAATTTTTCTTGAATTTTGATATACATAGCCTTTCATAGAGCTGGTACAACTGAGTAAAAGGCAAAAAAAGCCAAAAAAAATAATATATCTCATTTCAGCATCACCTCGAGAAATAGAAGACTTTTAGAGAAGACTTTTTTTACTGACAAAGAGAAGTTTCCACTTTTCCGGCAAATTTACCGATTGGACCTATTCTAGGCTCAAATCAGACTGTAAACAGATTGTACAGACTGAGGAACTACTAAAAACTCGGAAAAAACAGACATATCTCATATCACCTTCATCTCGAGAAATAGAAGACTTTTAGAGAAGACTTTTTTTTACTGACAAAGAGAAGTTTCCACTTTTCCGGCAAATTTACCGATTGGACCTATTCTAGGCTCAAATCAGACTGTAAACAGATTGTACAGACTGAGGAACTACTAAAAACTCCGAAAAAACAGACATATCTCATATCACCTACATCTCGAGAAATAGAAGACTTTTAGAGAAGACTTATTTTTACTGACAAAGAGAAGTTTCCACTTTTCCGGCAAATTTACTGATTGGACCTATTCTATGCTCAAATCAGACTGAAAACAAATTGTACAGACTGGGGAACTACTAAAAACTCCGAAAAAACAGACATATCTCATATCACCTACATCTCGAGAAATAGAAGACTTTTAGAGAAGACGTTTTTTACTGACAGAGAAGTTTCCACTTTTCCGGCAAATTTACTGATTGGACCTATTCTATGCTCAAATCAGACTGTAAACAGATTGTACAGACTGGGGACTACTAAAAACTCCGAAAAAACAGACATATCTCATATCAACTACATCTCGAGAAATAGAAGACTTTTAGAGAAGACTTTTTTTTACTGACAAAGAGAAGTTTCAAGTTTTCTGGAAAGTGACCATTTTGGTTATATCTAGACTCAAATCAGACTGAATGCAGGTGGTACAAACTGATGAATTACAAAGAATTAAGAAAAAGGAGATATATCTCATATCACCTATATCTCGAGAAATAGAAGACTTTTAGAGAAGACTTTTTTTTACTGACAAAGAGAAGTTTCCACTTCTCCGGCAAATTTACTGATTGGACCTATTCTATGCTCAAATCAGACTGTAAACAGATTTTACAGACTGGGGAACTACTAAAAACTCCGAAAAAACAGACATATCTCATATCACCTACATCTCGAGAAATAGAAGACTTTTAGAGAAGACTTTTTTTTACTGACAAAGAGAAGTTTCCACTTTTCCGGCAAATTTACTGATTGGACCTATTCTATGCTCAAATCAGACTGTAAACAGATTGTACAGACTGGGGAACTACTAAAAACTCCGAAAAAACAGACATATCTCATATAACCTACATCTAAAGAAAAAAAAGACTCGAGAGAAGAGTCTTCTTTTTTTACTAATCGCAACATTTTTGCAAATTTCCAATTTTTCTTGAATTTTGATATACATAGCCTTTCATAGAGCTGGTACAACTGAGTAAAAGGCAAAAAGTGCCAAAAAAATAATATATCTCATTTCAGCATCACCTCGAGAAATAGAAGACTTTTAGAGAAGACTTTTTTTACTGACAAAGAGAAGTTTCCACTTTTCAGGTAATTCTACCGATTGGACCGATCCTAGGCTCAAATCAGACTGAATACAGGTGGTACAAACTGATTAACTACTAAAACCTCCGAAAAAACAGACATATCTCATATCACCTACATCTCGAGAAATAGAAGACTTTTAGAGAAGACTTTTTTTACTGACAAAGAGAAGTTTCCACTTTTGCAAAAGTTTACCGATTGGACCTATTCTAGGCTCAAATCAGACTGTAAACAGACTGTACAGAGTGGGCAACTACTAAAAACCCCGAAAAAACAGACATCTCATATCAACTACATATCGAGAAATGGAAGACTTTTAGAGAAGACTTTTTTTTTACTGACAAAGAGAAGTTTCAAGTTTTCTGGAAAGTGACCATTTTGGTTATATCTAGACTCAAATCAGACTGAATGCAGGTGGTACAGACTGATGAATTACAAAGATTTAAGAAAAAGGAGACATATCTCATATCACCTATATCTCGAGAAATAGAAGACTTTTAGAGAAGACTTTTTTTTACTGACAAAGAGAAGTTTCCACTTTTCCGGCAAATTTACTGATTGGACCTATTCTATGCTCAAATCAGACTGTAAACAGATTGTACAGACTGGGGAACTACTAAAAACTCCGAAAAAACAGACATATCTCATATAACCTACATCTAAAGAAAAAAAAGACTCGAGAGAAGAGTCTTCTTTTTTTACTAATCGCAACATTTTTGCAAATTTCCAATTTTTCTTGAATTTTGATATACATAGCCTTTCATAGAGCTGGTACAACTGAGTAAAAGGCAAAAAGTGCCAAAAAAATAATATATCTCATTTCAGCATCACCTCGAGAAATAGAAGACTTTTAGAGAAGACTTTTTTTACTGACAAAGAGAAGTTTCTACTTTTCAGGTAATTCTACCGATTGGACCGATCCTAGGCTCAAATCAGACTCAATACAGGTGGTACAAACTGATTAACTACTAAAACCTCCGAAAAAACAGACATATCTCATATCACCTACATCTCGAGAAATAGAAGACTTTTAGAGAAGACTTTTTTTTAATGACAAAGAGAAGTTTCAAGTTTTCTGGAAAGTGACCATTTTGGTTATATCTAGACTCAAATCAGACTGAATACAGGTGGTACAAACTGATGAATTACAAAGATTTAAGAAAAAGGAGACATATCTCATATCACCTATATCTCGAGAAATAGTTTTTAGAGAAGACTTTTTTTTGGATATTTCCATTTGAAAAACTAACTTTTTTTGTATGAACCTTAGAACGACCATTCTTTTTGCTTTACAATCTACATAACACTGGTAGTCTGGGATATCAATTTGGTTCACTTTAATTAACTCCTTGATCCAATAAAATTTCCATATTTTTCAAAATAGAATAAGCGAAAAAGTCGATATTTCCGAATGAAATACGAACTTTTTTTCTAGGAACAGTAGACGGATCATTCTTTTTGAATTACAACCTTAATAGTACTGGTAGTCTGGGATATCAATTTGGTTCACTTTGAACAAGTCCTTGATCCGATAAAATTTCTATATTTTTGAAAATAGAATAAGCGAATAAGTCGATATTTCCGATTGAAAAACTAACTTTTTTTGTAGGAACGTTAGGCGTACCATTCTTTTTGCATTACAACCTAAATAGTATTGCTAGTCTGGGATATCAATTTGGTTAACTTTGAACAAGTCCTTGATCCGATAAAGTTTCTATATTTTTGAAAATAGAATAAGCGAATAAGTCGATATTTCCGATTGAAAAACTAACTTTTTTTCTAGGAACAGTAGACGGATCATTCTTTTTGCATTACTACCTTAATAGTACTGGCAGTCTGGAATATCAATTTGGTTCACTTTGAACAAGTCCTTGATCCGATAAAATTCCTATATTTTTGAAAATAGAATAAGCGAATAAGTCGATCTTTCCGAACTACGAACTTTTTTCTAGGAACGTTAGTCCGATCATTCTTTTTAAGTTATAGTCAGTATATCCAAAAGCCCTCAACCAATGCCAACGGGAAAATCTGGTTGTTTCCCGAACTATTACCCGTTGGCATTGAGGCACCCCTCTCAATTTTTTAAAACTTTTCAAATTTTACCGTTTTGACTGGATGGCCTGCCTCCTAGCAATCTCCTGGATTCATCTTTGGAATTTTGTAAGTTGACAGGAAAGAAGAGCTCATAACTTAAGCTGAAAAAAACCAACAAATCAACAAATAATTCACACACATAAAATTCAGAAGACTTTTAGAGAAGACTTTTTTACTGACAAGATAAGTCGATATTTCCGATTGAGATACGAAGTTTTTTTCTAGGAACGTTAAGCGGACCATTCTTTTTGCATTACAATTTAAATAGTACTGGTAGTCTGGGATACCAATTTGGTTCACTTTGAACAACTTGACCGATAAAATGTCACTATTTTTTGAAAATAGAATAAGCGAATAAGTCGATATTTCCGAATGAAAAACTAACTTTTTTTCTAGGAACGTTAGGCGGACCATTCTTTTTGCATTACAACCCTAATAGTACTGGTAGTCTGGGATATCAATTCGGTTCACTTTCAACAACTCCTTGACCGATAAAATTTCACTATTTTTTGAAAGTAGAATAAGCGAATAAGTCGATATTTCCGATTGAGATACGAAGTTTTTTTCTAGGAACGTTAGGCGGACCATTCTTTTTGCATTACAATTTAAATAGTACTGGTAGTCTGGGATACCAATTTGGTTCACTTTGAACAACTCCTTGACCGATAAAATGTCACTATTTTTTGAAAAAAGAATAAGCGAATAAGTCGATATTTCCGAATGAAAAACTAACTTTTTTTCTAGGAACGTTAGACGGACCAATCTTTTTGCACTACAACCGTAATAGTACTGGTAGTCTGGGATATCAATTTGGTTGACTAAAAACTAAGAAAAAGGAGACAAATCTCATATCACCTACATCTCGAGAAATAGAAGACTTTTAAAGACTTTTTTTTACTGACAAAGAGAAGTTTCCACTTTTCCGGCAAGTTTACCGATTGGACCTATTCTAGGCTCAAAGCAGACTGTAAACAGATTGTACAGACCGGGAACTACTAAAAACTCCGAAAAAACAGACATGTCTCATGTCACCTACATCTAAAGAAAAAAAAGACTTTCGAGAGAAGAGTCTTCTTTTTTACTAATCGCAACATTTTTGCAAATTTCCAATTTTTCTAGAATTTTGATATACATAGCCTTTCATAGAGCTGGTACAACTGAGTAAAAGGCAAAAAGTGCCAAAAAAAATAATATATCTCATTTCAGCATCACCTCGAGAAATAGAAGACTTTTAGAGAAGACTTTTTTTACTGACAAAGAGAAGTTTCCACTTTTCCGGCAAGTTTACCGATTGGACCTATTCTAGGCTCAAATCAGACTATAAACAGATTGTACAGACTGGGGAACTACTAAAAACTCCGAAAAAACAGACACATCTCATATCACCTACATCTAAAGAAAAAAAAGACTTTCGAGAGAAGAGTCTTCTTTTTTACTAATCGCAACATTTTTGCAAATTTCCAATTTTTCTTGAATTTTGACATACATAGCCTTTCATAGAGCTGGTACAACTGAGTAAAACGCGAAAAGTGCCAAAAAAAACTAATATATCTCATTTCAGCATCACCTCGAGAAATAGAAGACTTTTAGAGAAGACTTTTTTACTGACAAAGAGAAGTTTCCACTTTTCCGGCAAATTTTCCAATTGGACCTGTTATATGCTCAAATCAGACTGTAAACAGATTGTACAGACCGGGAACTACTAAAAACTCCGAAAAAACAGACATGTCTCATGTCACCTACATCTAAAGAAAAAAAAGACTTTCGAGAGAAGAGTCTTCTTTTTTTACTAATCGCAACATTTTTGCAAATTTCCAATTTTTCTAGAATTTTGATATACATAGCCTTTCATAGAGCTGGTACAACTGAGTAAAAGGCAAAAAGTGCCAAAAAAAATAATATATCTCATTTCAGCATCACCTCGAGAAATAGAAGACTTTTAGAGAAGACTTTTTTTACTGACAAAGAGAAGTTTCCACTTTTCCGGCAAGTTTACCGATTGGACCTATTCTAGGCTCAAATCAGACTATAAACAGATTGTACAGACTGGGGAACTACTAAAAACTCCGAAAAAACAGACACATCTCATATCACCTACATCTAAAGAAAAAAAAGACTTTCGAGAGAAGAGTCTTCTTTTTTACTAATCGCAACATTTTTGCAAATTTCCAATTTTTCTTGAATTTTGACATACATAGCCTTTCATAGAGCTGGTACAACTGAGTAAAACGCGAAAAGTGCCAAAAAAAACTAATATATCTCATTTCAGCATCACCTCGAGAAATAGAAGACTTTTAGAGAAGACTTTTTTACTGACAAAGAGAAGTTTCCACTTTTCCGGCAAATTTTCCAATTGGACCTGTTATATGCTCAAATCAGACTGTAAACAGATTGTACAGACCGGGAACTACTAAAAACTCCGAAAAAACAGACATGTCTCATGTCACCTACATCTAAAGAAAAAAAAGACTTTCGAGAGAAGAGTCTTCTTTTTTTACTAATCGCAACATTTTTGCAAATTTCCAATTTTTCTAGAATTTTGATATACATAGCCTTTCATAGAGCTGGTACAACTGAGTAAAACGCGAAAAGTGCCAAAAAAAACTAATATATCTCATTTCAGCATCACCTCGAGAAATAGAAGACTTTTAGAGAAGACTTTTTTTACTGACAAAGAGAAGTTTCCACTTTTCCGGCAAGTTTACCGATTGGACCTATTCTAGGCTCAAATCAGACTATAAACAGATTGTACAGACTGGGGAACTACTAAAAACTCCGAAAAAACAGACACATCTCATATCACCTACATCTAAAGAAAAAAAGACTTTCGAGAGAAGAGTCTTCTTTTTTACTAATCGCAACATTTTTGCAAATTTCCAATTTTTCTTGAATTTTGACATACATAGCCTTTCATAGAGCTGGTACAACTGAGTAAAACGCGAAAAGTGCCAAAAAAACTAATATATCTCATTTCAGCATCACCTCGAGAAATAGAAGACTTTTAGAGAAGACTTTTTTACTGACAAAGAGAAGTTTCCACTTTTCCGGCAAATTTTCCAATTGGACCTGTTATATGCTCAAATCAGACTGTAAACAGATTGTACAGACTGGGGAACTACTAAAAACTCCGAAAAAACAGACATATCTCATATCACCTACATCTCGAGAAATAGAAGACTTTTTTTACTGACAAAGAGAAGTTTCCACTTTTCCGGCAAGTTTACCGATTGGACCTATTCTAGGCTCAAAGCAGAATGTAAACAGATTGTACAGACTGGGGAACTACTAAAAACTCCGAAAAAACAGACATGTCTCATGTCACCTACATCTAAAGAAAAAAAAGACTTTCGAGAGGAGTCTTCTTTTTTACTAATCGCAACATTTTTGCAAATTTCCAATTTTTCTTGAATTTTGATATACATAGCCTTTCATAGAGCTGGTACAACTGAGTAAAAGGCAAAAAAAGCCAAAAAAAAATAATATCTCATTTCAGCATCACCTCGAGAAATAGAAGACTTTTAGAGAAGACTTTTTTTACTGACAAAGAGAAGTTTCCACTTTTCCGGCAAGTTTACCGATTGGACCTATTCTAGGCTCAAATCAGACTGTAAACAGATTGTACAGACTGGTGAACTACTAAAAACTCCGAAAAAACAGACATATCTCATATCACCTACATCTCGAGAAATAGAAGACTTTTTTTACTGACAAAGAGAAGTTTCCACTTTTCCGGCAAGTTTACCGATTGGACCTATTCTAGGCTCAAAGCAGAATGTAAACAGATTGTACAGACTGGGGAACTACTAAAAACTCCGAAAAAACAGACATGTCTCATGTCACCTACATCTAAAGAAAAAAAAAGACTTTCGAGAGGAGTCTTCTTTTTTACTAATCGCAACATTTTTGCAAATTTCCAATTTTTCTTGAATTTTGATATACATAGCCTTTCATAGAGCTGGTACAACTGAGTAAAAGGCAAAAAAAGCCAAAAAAAATAATATATCTCATTTCAGCATCACCTCGAGAAATAGAAGACTTTTAGGGAAGACTTTTTTTACTGACAAAGAGAAGTTTCCACTTTTCCGGCAAGTTTACCGATTGGACCTATTCTAGGCTCAAATCAGACTGTAAACAGATTGTACAGACTGGTGAACTACTAAAAACTCCGAAAAAACAGACACATCTCATATCACCTACATCTAAAGAAAAAAGACTTTCGAGAGAAGAGTCTTCTTTTTTACTAATCGCAACATTTTTGCAAATTTCCAATTTTTCTTGAATTTTGACATACATAGCCTTTCATAGAGCTGTTACAACTGAGTAAAAGGCGAAAAGTGCCAAAAAACTAATATATCTCATTTCAGCATCACCTCGAGAAATAGAAGACTTTTAGAGAAGACTATTTTACTGACAAAGAGAAGTTTCCACTTTTCCGGCAAATTTTCCAATTGGACCTGTTATATGCTCAAATCAGACTGTAAACAGATTGTACAGACTGGGGAACTACTAAAAACTCCGAAAAAACAGACATATCTCATATCACCTACATCTCGAGAAATAGAAGACTTTTTTTACTGACAAAGAGAAGTTTCCACTTTTCCGGCAAGTTTACCGATTGGACCTATTCTAGGCTCAAAGCAGAATGTAAACAGATTGTACAGACTGGGGAACTACTAAAAACTCCGAAAAAACAGACATGTCTCATGTCACCTACATCTAAAGAAAAAAAAGACTTTCGAGAGGAGTCTTCTTTTTTACTAATCGCAACATTTTTGCAAATTTCCAATTTTTCTTGAATTTTGACATACATAGCCTTTCACAGAGCTGGTACAACTGAGTAAAAGGCAAAAAGTGCCAAAAAAACTAATATATCTCATTTCAGCATCACCTCGAGAAATAGAAGACTTTTAGAGAAGACTTTTTTTACTGACAAAGAGAAGTTTCCACTTTTCCGGCAAATTTTCCAATTGGACCTGTTCTATGCTCAAATCAGACTGTAAACAGATTGTACAGACTGGGGAACTACTAAAAACTCCGAAAAAACAGACATATCTCATATCACCTACATCTCGAGAAATAGAAGACTTTTTTTACTGACAAAGAGAAGTTTCCACTTTTCCGGCAAGTTTACCGATTGGACCTATTCTAGGCTCAAAGCAGAATGTAAACAGATTGTACAGACTGGGGAACTACTAAAAACTCCGAAAAAACAGACATGTCTCATGTCACCTACATCTAAAGAAAAAAAAGACTTTCGAGAGGAGTCTTCTTTTTTACTAATCGCAACATTTTTGCAAATTTCCAATTTTTCTTGAATTTTGATATACATAGCCTTTCATAGAGCTGGTACAACTGAGTAAAAGGCAAAAAAAGCCAAAAAAAAATAATATCTCATTTCAGCATCACCTCGAGAAATAGAAGACTTTTAGAGAAGACTTTTTTTACTGACAAAGAGAAGTTTCCACTTTTCCGGCAAGTTTACCGATTGGACCTATTCTAGGCTCAAATCAGACTGTAAACAGATTGTACAGACTGGTGAACTACTAAAAACTCCGAAAAAACAGACATATCTCATATCACCTACATCTCGAGAAATAGAAGACTTTTTTTACTGACAAAGAGAAGTTTCCACTTTTCCGGCAAGTTTACCGATTAGACCTATTCTAGGCTCAAAGCAGAATGTAAACAGATTGTACAGACTGGGGAACTACTAAAAACTCCGAAAAAACAGACATGTCTCATGTCACCTACATCTAAAGAAAAAAAAAGACTTTCGAGAGGAGTCTTCTTTTTTACTAATCGCAACATTTTTGCAAATTTCCAATTTTTCTTGAATTTTGATATACATAGCCTTTCATAGAGCTGGTACAACTGAGTAAAAGGCAAAAAAAGCCAAAAAAAATAATATATCTCATTTCAGCATCACCTCGAGAAATAGAAGACTTTTAGAGAAGACTTTTTTTACTGACAAAGAGAAGTTTCCACTTTTCCGGCAAGTTTACCGATTGGACCTATTCTAGGCTCAAATCAGACTGTAAACAGATTGTACAGACTGGTGAACTACTAAAAACTCCGAAAAAACAGACACATCTCATATCACCTACATCTAAAGAAAAAAAGACTTTCGAGAGAGGAGTCTTCTTTTTTACTAATCGCAACATTTTTGCAAATTTCCAATTTTTCTTGAATTTTGACATACATAGCCTTTCATAGAGCTGTTACAACTGAGTAAAAGGCGAAAAGTGCCAAAAAACTAATATATCTCATTTCAGCATCACCTCGAGAAATAGAAGACTTTTAGAGAAGACCATTTTACTGACAGAGAAGTTTCCACTTTTCCGGCAAATTTTCCAATTGGACCTGTTATATGCTCAAATCAGACTGTAAACAGATTGTACAGACTGGGGAACTACTAAAAACTCCGAAAAAACAGACATATCTCATATCACCTACATCTCGAGAAATAGAAGACTTTTAGAGAAGACTTTTTTTTTACTGACAAAGAGAAGTTTCCACTTTTCCGGCAAATTTACCGATTGGACCTATTCTAGGCTCAAATCAGACTGTAAACAGATTGTACAGACTGGGGAACTACTAAAAACTCCGAAAAAACAGACATATCTCATATAACCTACATCTAAAGAAAAAAAGACTTTCGAGAGAAGAGTCTTCTTTTTTTACTAATCGCAACATTTTTGCAAATTTCCAATTTTTCTAGAATTTTGATATACATAGCCTTTCATAGAGCTGGTACAACTGAGTAAAAGGCAAAAAGTGCCAAAAAAAATAATATATCTCATTTCAGCATCACCTCGAGAAATAGAAGACTTTTAGAGAAGACTTTTTTTACTGACAAAGAGAAGTTTCCACTTTTCCGGCAAATTTTCCAATTGGACCTGTTCTATGCTCAAATCAGACTGTAAACAGATTGTACAGACTGGGGAACTACTAAAAACTCCGAAAAAACAGACATATCTCATATCACCTACATCTCGAGAAATAGAAGACTTTTAGAGAAGACTTTTTTTTACTGACAAAGAGAAGTTTCCACTTTTCCGGCAAATTTACCGATTGGACCTATTCGAGCCTCAAATCAGACTGTAAACAGATTGTACAGACTGAGGAACTACTAAAAACTCCGAAAAAACAGACATATCTCATATCACCTACATCTCGAGAAATAGAAGACTTTTAGAGAAGACTTTTTTTTTACTGACAAAGTGAAGTTTCAAGTTTTCTGGAAACTGACCATTTTGGTTATATCTCGACTCAAATAAGACTGAATTCAAGTGGTACAAACTGATGAATTACAAAGAACTAAGAAAAAGGAGAAATATCTCATATCACCTACATCTCCAGAAAAAGAAGACTTTTAGAGACGACTTTTTTTTACTGACAAAGAGAAGTTTCAAGTTTTCTGGAAAGTGACCATTTTGGTTATATCTAGACTCAAATCAGACTGAATACAGGTGGTACAAACTGATGAATTACAAAGAACTGAGAAAAAGGAGACATATCTCATATCAACTACATCTCGAGAAATAGAAGACTTTTAGAGAAGACTTTTTTTTACTGACAAAGAGAAGTTTCAAGTTTTCTGGAAAGTGACCATTTTGGTTATATCTAGACTCAAATCAGACTGAATACACGTGGTACAAACTGATGAATTACAAAGATTTAAGAAAAAGGAGACATATCTCATATCACCTACATCTCCAGAAAAAGAAGACTTTTAGAGACGACTTTTTTTTACTGACAAAGAGAAGTTTCAAGTTTTCTGGAAAGTGACCATTTTGGTTATATCTAGACTCAAATCAGACTGAATACAGGTGGTACAAACTGATGAATTACAAAGAACTGAGAAAAAGGAGACATATCTCATATCAACTACATCTCGAGAAATAGAAGACTTTTAGAGAAGACTTTTTTTTACTGACAAAGAGAAGTTTCAAGTTTTCTGGAAAGTGACCATTTTGGTTATATCTAGACTCAAATCAGACTGAATACAGGTGGTACAAACTGATGAATTACAAAGAACTGAGAAAAAGGAGACATATCTCATATCAACTACATCTCGAGAAATAGAAGACTTTTAGAGAAGACTTTTTTTTACTGACAAAGAGAAGTTTCAAGTTTTCTGGAAAGTGACCATTTTGGTTATATCTAGACTCAAATCAGACTGAATACACGTGGTACAAACTGATGAATTACAAAGATTTAAGAAAAAGGAGACATATCTCATATCACCTACATCTCCAGAAAAAGAAGACTTTTAGAGACGACTTTTTTTTACTGACAAAGAGAAGTTTCAAGTTTTCTGGAAAGTGACCATTTTGGTTATATCTAGACTCAAATCAGACTGAATACAGGTGGTACAAACTGATGAATTACAAAGAACTGAGAAAAAGGAGACATATCTCATATCAACTACATCTCGAGAAATAGAAGACTTTTAGAGAAGACTTTTTTTTACTGACAAAGAGAAGTTTCAAGTTTTCTGGAAAGTGACCATTTTGGTTATATCTAGACTCAAATCAGACTGAATACACGTGGTACAAACTGATGAATTACAAAGATTTAAGAAAAAGGAGACATATCTCATATCACCTATATCTCGAGAAATAGAAGACTTTTAGAGAAGACTTTTTTTTACTGACAAAGAGAAGTTTCAAGTTTTCTGGAAAGTGACCATTTTGGTTATATCTAGACTCAAATAAGACTGAATACACGTGGTACAAACTGATGAATTACAAAGAACTAAGAAAAAGGAGAAATATCTCATATCACCTACATCTCCAGAAAAAGAAGACTTTTAGAGACGATTTTTTTTTACTGACAAAGAGAAGTTTCAAGTTTTCTGGAAAGTGACCATTTTGGTTATATCTAGACTCAAATCAGACTGAATACAGGTGGTACAAACTGATGAATTACAAAGAACTGAGAAAAAGGAGACATATCTCATATCAACTACATCTCGAGAAATAGAAGACTTTTTTTTTACTGACAAAGAGAAGTTTCAAGTTTTCTGGAAAGTGACCATTTTGGTTATATCTAGACTCAAATCAGACTGAATACACGTGGTACAAACTGATGAATTACAAAGATTTAAGAAAAAGGAGACATATCTCATATCACCTATATCTCGAGAAATCGAAGACTTTTAGAGAAGACTTTTTTTTACTGACAAAGAGAAGTTTCAAGTTTTCTGGAAAGTGACCATTTTGGTTATATCTAGACTCAAATCAGACTGAATACAGGTGGTACAAACTGATGAATTACAAAGAACTGAGAAAAAGGAGACATATCTCATATCAACTACATCTCGAGAAATAGAAGACTTTTAGAGAAGACTTTTTTTTACTGACAAACAGAAGTTTCAAGTTTTCTGGAAAGTGACCATTTTGGTTATATGTAGACTCAAATCAGACTGAATACACGTGGTACAAACTGATGAATTACAAAGATTTAAGAAAAAGGAGACATATCTCATATCACCTATATCTCGAGAAATAGAAGACTTCTAGAGAAGACTTTTTTTTTACTGACAAAGAGAAGTTTCCACTTTTCCGGCAAGTTTACCGATTGGACCTAATCTAGGCTCAAATCAGACTGTAAACAGATTGTACAGACTGAGGAACCCCGAAAAAACAGACATATCTCATATCACCTACGTCTCACATTTCTATAGTTTTGAAAAAAGAATGAGCGAATAAGTCGAAATTTCCGATTGAAATACAAACTTTTTTTCTACGAACATTAGGCAAAAAGTTCTTTCTGCATTACAACCTTAATAGTACTGGCAGTCTGGGATATCAATTTGGTTGACTTTGAACAACTCCTTGATCCGATAAAATTTCTATATTTTTTAAAATAGAATAAGCGAATAAGTCGATATTTCCGATTGAAATACGAACTTTTTTCCTAGGCAAGCTATGGCAAAAATTCTTTCTATTTTAGACTCTAGATACACATGGGATACTCCATACCGTGTTTGGTTAGATTTGGACAATTCCTTGACCCGACGAAATAGACCTATTTTTAAGAATTATTTGAAATTAATTATTCGAATTAATCGTAAATTTCCGTATGCAATACTAACTTTTTTCCTAGACAAGCTATAGCAAAAATTCTTTCTATTTTAGACTCTAGATACACATGGGATACTCCATACCGAGTTTGGTTAGACTTGGACAATTCCTTGACCCGACGAAATAGACCTATTTTTAAGAATTATTTGAAATTAGTTGTTCGAATTAATCAGAAATTTCCGTATGCAATACTAACTTTTTTCCTAGACAAGCTATAGCAAAAATTCTTTTTGTTTTACAATCAACGCACACATGGGATACTCCATACCCATTATGGTCTGATTTAAACAACTCTTTGATCCGATGAAATTTCTATATTTTTGAAAATAGAATAAGCGAAAAAGTCGATATTTCCAAGTGTCGAACCAACTTTTTTTCAAGGATTGTTAGGCGGGTAATTCTGTTTGTTTTACAACCTACATACTGCTGGACAGATAAAGTAAATTGACTTAACAGATAGGAAAACCTGGAAATCACATACAGCTTTCTTTTATACATAAAATGTTAAAAACAAATATAATCATTTTCGTTAACATTTTTTGCAAAATCTTGGGCTGTTTTTTTGGAACAGGTTTGAAGGGAGCTGGCTGCAGGCTCTCAGTAAACTCGGCTGCTTGCTTTTCTCCTATTTTCTCCGCTCTGATGCCGTTTATTGGTTTTTCTTGCATATGCAAAAGAGTCTTGGAGCAGTCGGTTGGTGTCAAAAAAGTAGCCCATCCGTGAAGCTCTTTTGAGCCCTTTCTGAGCCCAAGAAAGGACACATTTTTGATTATTGATTAACGGTTAGGCTTTTTTTAATTCCTGCTTCGCAAGACCGAACGAACTCTTTTGCGTTGGCTCAAATCCAGAAAACCGGAACGAAATAGGATTTCTGTAGGGATTTCTGCTTTTTTGTTTTTTCATTGACTGAGGCTGTCTATTTTCTTTGCCCACCGAAGCAGGCTCTTTATAAACGAAAAAATCACATTAAAACGCCTGTTGTTAAGAATCATTAATTTGGTTTATATTAAACAATTCTATGATCCGATAAAATTTCTATATTTTTGAAAATAGAATAAGCGAAAAAGTCGGAATTTCCGATTGAAATACGAACTTTTTTCTAGGAACATAAGATGGATCATTCTTTTTGCATTACAACCTTAATAGTACTGGTAGTCTTGGAAATTAATTTGGTTCACTTTGAACAACTCCTTGATCCGATAAAAATTCAATATTTTTGAAAATAGAATAAGCGAAAAAGTCGGAATTTCCGATTGAAATACGAACTTTTTTTCTAGGATCGTTAGGCGGACCATTCTTTTGAATTATAATTCAGACAGATTGTACAGACTGGGGAACTACTAAAAACTCCGAAAAAACAGACATATCTCATATCACCTACATCTAAAGAAAAAAGACTTTCGAGAGAAGAGTCTTCTTTTTTACTAATCGCAACATTTTTGCAAATTTCCAATTTTTCTTGAATTTTGACATACATAGCCTTTCACAGAGCTGGTACAACTGAGTAAAAGGCAAAAAGTGCCAAAAAAACTAATATATCTCATTTCAGCATCACCTCGAGAAATAGAAGACTTTTAGAGAAGACTTTTTTTACTGACAAAGAGAAGTTTCCACTTTTCCGGCAAATTTTCCAATTGGACCTGTTCTATGCTCAAATCAGACTGTAATCAGATTGTACAGACTGGGGAACTACTAAAAACTCCGGAAAAACAGACATATCTCATATCACCTACATCTCGAGAAATAGAAGACTTTTAGAGAAGACTTTTTTACTGACAAAGAGAAGTTTCCATTTTTCCGGCAAATTTACCGATTGGAAATATTCTAGGCTCAAATCAGACTGTAAATAGATTGTACAGACTGGGGAACTACTAAAAACCCCGAAAAAACAGACATATCTCATATCAACTATATCTCGAGAAATAGAAGACTTTTAGAGAAGACTTTTTTTTTACTGACAGAGAGAAGTTTCCACTTTTCTGGTAATTTTACCGATTGGACCGATCCTAGGCTCAAATCAGACTGAATACAGGTGGTACAAACTGATGACCTACTAAAACCTCCGAAAGAACAGACATATCTCATATCAACTATATCTCGAGAAATAGAAGACTTTTAGAGAAGACTTTTTTACTGACAAAGAGAAGTTTCCACTTTTCTGGTAATTTTACCGATTGGACCGATCCTAGGCTCAAATCAGACTGAATACAGGTGGTACAAACTGATTAACTACTAAAACCTCCGAAAAAACAGACATCTCATATCAACTATATCTCGAGAAATAGAAGATTTTTTTACTGACAAAGAGAAGTTTCTACTTTTCTGGTAATTTTACCGATTGAACCGATCCTAGGCTCAAATCAGACTGAATACAGGTGGTACAAACTGATGACCTACTAAAACCTCCGAAAGAAACAGACATAACTCATATCAACTATATCTCGAGAAATAGAAGACTTTTAGAGAAGACTTTTTTTACTGACAAAGAGAAGTTTCCACTTTTCAGGTAATCTTACCGATTGGACCAATCCTAGGCTCAAATCAGACTGAATACAGGTGGTACAAACTGATTAACTACTAAAATCTCCGAAAAAACAGACATATCTCATATCAACTACATCTCGAGAAATAGAAGACTTTTAGAGAAGACTTTTTTTTACTGACAAAGAGAAGTTTCTACTTTTCTGGTAATTTTACCGATTGAACCGATCCTAGGCTCAAATCAGACTGAATACAGGTGGTACAAACTGATGACCTACTAAAACCTCCGAAAGAAACAGACATAACTCATATCAACTATATCTCGAGAAATAGAAGACTTTTAGAGAAGACTTTTTTTACTGACAAAGAGAAGTTTCCACTTTTCAGGTAATCTTACCGATTGGACCAATCCTAGGCTCAAATCAGACTGAATACAGGTGGTACAAACTGATTAACTACTAAAACCTCCGAAAAAACAGACATATCTCATATCAACTACATCTCGAGAAATAGAAGACTTTTAGAGAAGACTTTTTTTTACTGACAAAGAGAAGTTTCTACTTTTCTCGTAATTTTACCGATTGGACCGATTCTAGACTCAAATCAGACTAAATACAGGTGGTACAAACTGATGAACTACTAAAACCTCCGAAAAGACAGACATATCTCATATCACCTACATCTCGAGAAATAGAAGACTTTTAGAGAAGACTTTTTTTACTGACAAAGAGAAGTTTCCACTTTTCTGGTAATTTTACCGATTGGACCGATTCTAGACTCAAATCAGACTGAATACAGGTGGTACAAACTGATTAACTACTAAAAGCTCCGAAAAAACAGACATATCTCATATCAACTACATCTCGAGAAATAGAAGACTTTTAGAGAAGACTTTTTTTTACTGACAAAGAGAAGTTTCTACTTTTCTCGTAATTTTACCGATTGGACCGATTCTAGACTCAAATCAGACTGAATACAGGTGGTACAAACTGATGAACTACTAAAACCTCCGAAAAGACAGACATATCTCATATCACCTACATCTCGAGAAATAGAAGACTTTTAGAGAAGACTTTTTTTACTGACAAAGAGAAGTTTCCACTTTTCTGGTAATTTTACCGATTGGACCGATTCTAGACTCAAATCAGACTGAATACAGGTGGTACAAACTGGTGAACTACTAAAACCTCCGATAAAACAGACATATCTCATATCACCTACATCTCGAGAAATAGAAGACTTTTAGAGAAGACTTTTTTACTGACAACGAGACGTTTCCACTTTTCTGGTAATTTTACCGATTGGACCGATTCTAGGCTCAAATCAGACTGTAAAAAGAATGTACAGACTGAGGAACTACTAAAAACTCCGAAAAAACAGACATATCTCATATCAACTTTATCTCGAGAAATAGAAGACTTTTAGAGAAGACTTTTTTTACTGACAAAGAGAAGTTTCAAGTTTTCTGGTAATTTTACCGATTGAACCGATCCTAGGCTCAAATCAGACTGAATACAGGTGGTACAAACTGATGACCTACTAAAACCTCCGAAAAAAACAGACATAACTCATATCAACTATATCTCGAGAAATAGAAGACTTTTAGAGAAGACTTTTTTTACTGACAAAGAGAAGTTTCCACTTTTCAGGTAATTTTACCGATTGGACCAATCCTAGGCTCAAATCAGACTGAATACAGGTGGTACAAACTGATTAACTACTAAAACCTCCGAAAAAACAGACATATCTCATATCAACTACATCTCGAGAAATAGAAGACTTTTAGAGAAGACTTTTTTTTACTGACAAAGAGAAGTTTCTACTTTTCTCGTAATTTTACCGATTGGACCGATTCTAGACTCAAATCAGACTAAATACAGGTAGTACAAACTGATGAACTACTAAAACCTCCGAAAAGACAGACATATCTCATATCACCTACATCTCGAGAAATAGAAGACTTTTAGAGAAGACTTTTTTTACTGACAAAGAGAAGTTTCCACTTTTCTGGTAATTTTACCGATTGGACCGATTCTAGACTCAAATCAGACTGAATACAGGTGGTACAAACTGATTAACTACTAAAACCTCCGAAAAAACAGACATATCTCATATCAACTACATCTCGAGAAATAGAAGACTTTTAGAGAAGACTTTTTTTTACTGACAAAGAGAAGTTTCTACTTTTCTCGTAATTTTACCGATTGGACCGATTCTAGACTCAAATCAGACTGAATACAGGTGGTACAAACTGATGAACTACTAAAACCTCCGAAAAGACAGACATATCTCATATCACCTACATCTCGAGAAATAGAAGACTTTGAGAAGACTTTTTTACTGACAAAGAGACGTTTCCACTTTTCTGGTAATTTTACCGATTGGACCGATTCTAGGCTCAAATCAGACTGTAAAAAGAATGTACAGACTGAGGAACTACTAAAAACTCCGAAAAAACAGACATCTCATATCAACTACATCTCGAGAAATAGAAGACTTTTAGAGAAGACTTTTTTTACTGACAAAGAGAAGTTTCAAGTTTTCTGGAAAGTGACCATTTTGGTTATATCTAGAGTCAAATCAGACTGAATACAGGTGGTACAAACGGATGAATTAAAAAGAATTAAGAAAAAAGGAGATATCTCATATCACCTACATCTCGAGAAATAGAAGACTTTTAGAGAAGACTTTTTTTACTGACAAAGAGAAGTTTCCACTTTTCCAAAAGTTTACCGATTGGACCTATTCTAGGCTCAAATCAGACTGTAAACAGACTGTACAGAGTGGGCAACTACTAAAAACCCCGAAAAAACAGACATCTCATATCAACTACATATCGAGAAATGGAAGACTTTTAGAGAAGACTTTTTTTTTACTGACAAAGAGAAATTTCAAGTTTTCTGGAAAGTGACCATTTTGGTTATATCTAGACTCAAATCAGACTGAATACAGGTTTTACAAACTGATGAATTACAAAGAACTAAGAAAAAGGAGACATATCTCATATCACCTATATCTCGAGAAATAGAAGACTTTTAGAGAAGACTTTTTTTTACTGACAAAGAGAAGTTTCAAGTTTTCTGGAAAGTGACCATTTTGGTTATATCTAGACTCAAATCAGACTGAATACAGGTGGTACAAACTGATGAATTACAAAGAACTAAGAAAAAGGAGACATATCTCATATCACCTATATCTCGAGAAATAGAAGACTTTTAGAGAAGACTTTTTTTACTGACAAAGAGAAGTTTCAAGTTTTCTGGAAAGTGACCATTTTGGTTATATCTAGACTCAAATCAGACTGAATACAAACTGATTAACTACTAAAACCTCCGAAAAAACAGACATATCTCATATCAACTACATCTCGAGAAATAGAAGACTTTTAGAGAAGACTTTTTTTTTACTGACAAAGAGAAGTTTCTACTTTTCTCGTAATTTTACCGATTGGACCGATTCTAGACTCAAATCAGACTGAATACAGGTGGTACAAACTGATGAACTACTAAAACCTCCGAAAAGACAGACATATCTCATATCACCTGCATCTCGAGAAATAGAAGACTTTTAGAGAAGACTTTTTTTACTGACAAAGAGAAGTTTCCACTTTTCTGCTAATTTTACCGATTGGACCGATTCTAGACTCAAATCAGACTGAATACAGGTGGTACAAACTGGTGAACTACTAAAACCTCCGACAAAACAGACATATCTCATATCACCTACATCTCGAGAAATAGAAGACTTTTAGAGAAGACTTTTTTACTGACAAAGAGACGTTTCCACTTTTCTGGTAATTTTACCGATTGGACCGATTCTTGGCTCAAATCAGACTGTAAAAAGATTGTACAGACTGAGGAACTACTGAAAACTCCGAAAAAACATACATCTCATATCAACTACATCTCGAGAAATAGAAGACTTTTAGAGAAGACTTTTTTTACTGACAAAGAGAAGTTTTAAGTTTTCTGGAAAGTGACCATTTTGGTTATATCTAGAGTCAAATCAGACTGAATACAGGTGGTACAAACGGATGAATTAAAAAGAACTATGAAAAAAGGAGATATATCTCATATCACCTACATCTCGAGAAATAGAAGACTTTTAGAGAAGACTTTTTTTACTGACAAAGAGAAGTTTCCACTTTTCCAAAAGTTTACCGATTGGACCTATTCTAGGCTCAAATCAGACTGTAAACAGACTGTACAGAGTGGGCAACTACTAAAAACCCCGAAAAAACAGACATCTCATATCAACTACATATCGAGAAATAGAAGACTTCTAGAGAAGACTTTTTTTTTACTGACAAAGAGAAGTTTCAAGTTTTCTGGAAAGTGACCATTTTGGTTATATCTAGACTCAAATCAGACTGAATACAGGTGGTACAAACTGATGAATTACAAAGAACTAAGAAAAAGGAGACATATCTCATATCACCTATATCTCGAGAAATAGAAGACTTTTAGAGAAGACTTTTTTTTACTGACAAAGAGAAGTTTCAAGTTTTCTGGAAAGTGACCATTTTGGTTATATCTAGACTCAAATCAGACTGAATACAGGTGGTACAAACTGATGAATTACAAAGAACTAAGAAAAAGGAGACATCTCATATCACCTATATCTCGAGAAATAGAAGACTTTTAGAGAAGACTTTTTTTTACTGACAAAGAGAAGTTTCAAGTTTTCTGGAAAGTCACCATTTTGGTTATATATAGACTCAAACCAGACTGAATACAAACTGATTAACTACTAAAACCTCCGAAAAAACAGACATATCTCATATCACCTACATCTCGAGAAATAGAAGACTTTTAGAGAAGACTTTTTTTACTGACAAAGAGAAGTTTCCACTTTTCTGGTAATTTTACCGATTGGACCGATTCTAGACTCAAATCAGACTGAATACAGGTGGTACAAACTGGTGAACTACTAAAACCTCCGACAAAACAGACATATCTCATATCACCTACATCTCGAGAAATAGAAGACTTTTAGAGAAGACTTTTTTACTGACAAAGAGACGTTTCCACTTTTCTGGTAATTTTACCGATTGGACCGATTCTAGGCTCAAATCAGACTGTTAAAAGATTGCACAGACTGAAGAACTACTAAACACTCCGAAAAAACATACATCTCATATCAACTACATCTCGAGAAATAGAAGACTTTTAGAGAAGACTTTTTTTACTGACAAAGAGAAGTTTCAAGTTTTCTGGAAAGTGACCATTTTGGTTATATCTAGAGTCAAATCAGACTGAATACAGGTGGTACAAACGGATGAATTAAAAAGAACTAAGAAAAAAGGAGATATATCTCATATCACCTACATCTCGAGAAATAGAAGACTTTTAGAGAAGACTTTTTTTTACTGACAAAGAGGAGTTTCCACTTTTCCGAAAGTTTACCGATTGGACCTATTCTAGGCTCAAATCAGACTGTAAACAGACTGTACAGAGTGGGGAACTACTAAAAACCCCGAAAAAACAGACATATCTCATATCAACTACATCTCGAGAAATAGAAGACTTTTAGAGAAGACTTTTTTTTACTGACAAAGAGAAGTTTCAAGTTTTCTGGAAAGTGACCATTTTGGTTATATCTAGACTCAAATCAGACTGAATACAGGTGGTACAAACTGATGAATTACAAAGAACTAAGAAAAAGGAGACATCTCATATCACCTATATCTCGAGAAATAGAAGACTTTTAGAGAAGACTTTTTTTTACTGACAAAGAGAAGTTTCAAGTTTTCTGGAAAGTCACCATTTTGGTTATATATAGACTCAAACCAGACTGAATACAAACTGATTAACTACTAAAACCTCCGAAAAAACAGACATATCTCATATCACCTACATCTCGAGAAATAGAAGACTTTTAGAGAAGACTTTTTTTACTGACAAAGAGAAGTTTCCACTTTTCTGGTAATTTTACCGATTGGACCGATTCTAGACTCAAATCAGACTGAATACAGGTGGTACAAACTGGTGAACTACTAAAACCTCCGACAAAACAGACATATCTCATATCACCTACATCTCGAGAAATAGAAGACTTTTAGAGAAGACTTTTTTACTGACAAAGAGACGTTTCCACTTTTCTGGTAATTTTACCGATTGGACCGATTCTAGGCTCAAATCAGACTGTTAAAAGATTGCACAGACTGAAGAACTACTAAACACTCCGAAAAAACATACATCTCATATCAACTACATCTCGAGAAATAGAAGACTTTTAGAGAAGACTTTTTTTACTGACAAAGAGAAGTTTCAAGTTTTCTGGAAAGTGACCATTTTGGTTATATCTAGAGTCAAATCAGACTGAATACAGGTGGTACAAACGGATGAATTAAAAAGAACTAAGAAAAAAGGAGATATATCTCATATCACCTACATCTCGAGAAATAGAAGACTTTTAGAGAAGACTTTTTTTTACTGACAAAGAGAAGTTTCCACTTTTCCGAAAGTTTACCGATTGGACCTATTCTAGGCTCAAATCAGACTGTAAACAGACTGTACAGAGTGGGGAACTACTAAAAACCCCGAAAAAACAGACATATCTCATATCAACTACATCTCGAGAAATAGAAGACTTTTAGAGAAGACTTTTTTTTACTGACAAAGAGAAGTTTCAAGTTTTCTGGAAAGTGACCATTTTGGTTATATCTAGACTCAAGTCAGACTGAATACAGGTGGTACAAACTGATGAATTACAAAGAACTAAGAAAAAGGAGAAATCTCATATCACCAACATCTCCAGAAAAAGAAGACTTTTAGAGACGACTTTGTTTTACTGACAAAGAGAAGTTTCAAGTTTTCTGGAAAGTGACCATTTTGGTTATATCTAGAGTCAAATCAGACTGAATACAGGTGGTACAAACGGATGAATTAAAAAGAACTAAGAAAAAAGGAGATATATCTCATATCACCTACATCTCGAGAAATAGAAGACTTTTAGAGAAGACTTTTTTTTACTGACAAAGAGAAGTTTCCACTTTTCCGAAAGTTTACCGATTGGACCTATTCTAGGCTCAAATCAGACTGTAAACAGACTGTACAGAGTGGGGAACTACTAAAAACCCCGAAAAAACAGACATATCTCATATCAACTACATCTCGAGAAATAGAAGACTTTTAGAGAAGACTTTTTTTTACTGACAAAGAGAAGTTTCAAGTTTTCTGGAAAGTGACCATTTTGGTTATATCTAGAGTCAAATCAGACTGAATACAGGTGGTACAAACGGATGAATTAAAAAGAACTAAGAAAAAAGGAGATATATCTCATATCACCTACATCTCGAGAAATAGAAGACTTTTAGAGAAGACTTTTTTTTACTGACAAAGAGAAGTTTCCACTTTTCCGAAAGTTTACCGATTGGACCTATTCTAGGCTCAAATCAGACTGTAAACAGACTGTACAGAGTGGGGAACTACTAAAAACCCCGAAAAAACAGACATATCTCATATCAACTACATCTCGAGAAATAGAAGACTTTTAGAGAAGACTTTTTTTTACTGACAAAGAGAAGTTTCAAGTTTTCTGGAAAGTGACCATTTTGGTTATATCTAGACTCAAGTCAGACTGAATACAGGTGGTACAAACTGATGAATTACAAAGAACTAAGAAAAAGGAGAAATCTCATATCACCAACATCTCCAGAAAAAGAAGACTTTTAGAGACGACTTTGTTTTACTGACAAAGAGAAGTTTCAAGTTTTCTGGAAAGTGACCATTTTGGTTATATCTAGACTCAAATCAGACTGAATACAGGTGGTACAAACTGATGAATTACAAAGAACTAAGAAAAAGGAGACATCTCATATCACCTATATCTCGAGAAATAGAAGACTTTTAGAGAAGACTTTTTTTTACTGACAAAGAGAAGTTTCAAGTTTTCTGGAAAGTCACCATTTTGGTTATATATAGACTCAAACCAGACTGAATACAAACTGATTAACTACTAAAACCTCCGAAAAAACAGACATATCTCATATCACCTACATCTCGAGAAATAGAAGACTTTTAGAGAAGACTTTTTTTACTGACAAAGAGAAGTTTCCACTTTTCTGGTAATTTTACCGATTGGACCGATTCTAGACTCAAATCAGACTGAATACAGGTGGTACAAACTGGTGAACTACTAAAACCTCCGACAAAACAGACATATCTCATATCACCTACATCTCGAGAAATAGAAGACTTTTAGAGAAGACTTTTTTACTGACAAAGAGACGTTTCCACTTTTCTGGTAATTTTACCGATTGGACCGATTCTAGGCTCAAATCAGACTGTTAAAAGATTGCACAGACTGAAGAACTACTAAACACTCCGAAAAAACATACATCTCATATCAACTACATCTCGAGAAATAGAAGACTTTTAGAGAAGACTTTTTTTACTGACAAAGAGAAGTTTCAAGTTTTCTGGAAAGTGACCATTTTGGTTATATCTAGAGTCAAATCAGACTGAATACAGGTGGTACAAACGGATGAATTAAAAAGAACTAAGAAAAAAGGAGATATATCTCATATCACCTACATCTCGAGAAATAGAAGACTTTTAGAGAAGACTTTTTTTTACTGACAAAGAGAAGTTTCCACTTTTCCGAAAGTTTACCGATTGGACCTATTCTAGGCTCAAATCAGACTGTAAACAGACTGTACAGAGTGGGGAACTACTAAAAACCCCGAAAAAACAGACATATCTCATATCAACTACATCTCGAGAAATAGAAGACTTTTAGAGAAGACTTTTTTTTACTGACAAAGAGAAGTTTCAAGTTTTCTGGAAAGTGACCATTTTGGTTATATCTAGACTCAAGTCAGACTGAATACAGGTGGTACAAACTGATGAATTACAAAGAACTAAGAAAAAGGAGACATATCCCATATCACCTATATCTCGAGAAATAGAAGACTTTTAGAGAAGACTTTTTTTTGGATATTTCCATTTGAAAAACTAACGTTTTTTTGTATGAACCTTAGAACGACCATTCTTTTTGTTTTACAATCTACATAACACTGGTAGTCTGGGATATCAATTTGGTTCACTTTAATTAACTCCTTGATCCAATAAAATTTCCATATTTTTTAAAATAGAATAAGCGAAAATGTCGATATTTCCGATTGAAATACGAACTTTTTTTCTAGGAACAGTAGACGGATCATTCTTTTTGAATTACAACCTTAATAGTACTGGTAGTCTGGGATATCAATTTGGTTCACTTTGAACAACTCCTTGATCCGATAAAATTTCTATATTTTTTAAAATAGAATAAGCGAATAAGTCGATATTTCCGATTGAAATACGAACTTTTTTTCTAGGAACGTTAGGCAAAAAATTCTTTCTGCATAACAACCTTAATAGTACTGGTAGTCTTGGATATCAATTTGATTCACTTGAAACAACTCCTTGATCCGATAAAAATTCTATGTTTATGGAAATTTAATAAGCGAATAAGTCGATTTTTAGTATTGAAGTACGAGCTTTACTTCCAGGAACGTTACATGTCATTTTTCCTACACAAAAGCCCTCAACCAATGCCAACAAGAAAATCTGGTTGTTTCCCGAACTATTACTCGTTGGCATTGAGGCCCACATGCAAAAATTAAAAAATATCTGTCGAAAAAAAAACTTATGGGAGCAGGCTCTCTTGAATTGCAGATTGTTGCCTTCTTTGGAATCTTGTAATTCGACAGAAAGTTGTTCATAACAAAACTGAAAAGGAGAACTAACTTCTTTAACAGATATAACAACCCTATGATCTGATAAAGTTTATATTTTTGAATATAGAATAAGCGAAAAAGTCGATATTTCCGATTGAATTACGAACTTTTTTTCTAGGAACGTTAGGCGGACCATTCTTTTGAATTATAATTCAGACCGATTGTACAGACTGGAGAACAACTAAAAACCCCGACTTTTAGAGAAGACTTTTTACTGACAAAGAGAAGTTTCAAGTTTTCTGGAAAGTGACCATTTTGGTTATATCTAGAGTCAAATCAGACTGAATACAGGTGGTACAAACGGATGAATTAAAAAGAACTAAGAAAAAAGGAGATATATCTCATATCACCTACATCTCGAGAAATAGAAGACTTTTAGAGAAGACTTTTTTTACTGACAAAGAGAAGTTTCAAGTTTTCTGGAAAGTGACCATTTTGGTTATATCTAGAGTCAAATCAGACTGAATACAGGTGGTACAAACTGATGAATTACAAAGAACTAAGAAAAAGGAGAAATCTCATATCACCAACATCTCCAGAAAAAGAAGACTTTTAGAGACGACTTTGTTTTACTGACAAAGAGAAGTTTCAAGTTTTCTGGAAAGTGACCATTTTGGTTATATCTAGACTCAAATCAGACTGAATACAGGTGGTACAAACTGATGAATTACAAAGAACTAAGAAAAAGGAGACATATCTCATATCACCTATATCTCGAGAAATAGAAGACTTTTAGAGAAGACTTTTTTTACTGACAAAGAGAAGTTTCAAGTTTTCTGGAAAGTGACCATTTTGGTTATATCTAGACTCAAATCAGACTGAATACAGGTGGTACAAACTGATGAATTACAAAGAATTAAGAAAAAAGGAGATATCTCATATCACCTACATCTCGAGAAATAGAAGACTTTTAGAGAAGAGTATTCTGGGATATCAATTTGGTTCACTTTTAACAACTCCTTGATCCGATAAAATTTCAATATTTTTTAAAATAGAATAAGCGAATAAGTTGATATTTCCGATTGAAATACGAACTTTTTTCCTAGGCAAGCTATAGCAAAAATTCTTTCTATTTTAGACTCTAGATACACATGGGATACTCCATACCGAGTTTGGTTAGGTTTGGACAATTCCTTGACCCGACGAAATAGACCTATTTTTAAGAATTATTTGAAATTAATTATTCGAATTAATCATAAATTTCCGTATGAAATACTAACTTTTTTCCTAGACAAGCTATAGCAAAAATTCTTTTTGTTTTACAATCTACGCACACATGGGATACTCCATATCCAGTTTGGCCTGATTTAAACAACTCCTTGATCCGATAAAAATTCAATATTTTAAAAAAGAATAAGCTAATAAGTCGATATTTCCGATTGAAATACGAACTTTTTTCTAGGAACAGTAGACGAATCATTCTTTTTGCATTACAACCTTAATAGTACTGGTAGTCTGGGATATCAATTTGGTTCACTTTGAACAAGTCCTTGATCCGATAAAATTTCTATATTTTTCAAAATAGAATAAGCGAAAAAGTCGGAATTTCCGATTGAAATACGAACTTTTTTTCTAGGAACAGTAGACGGATCATTCTTTTTGCATTACAACCTTAATAGTACTGGCAGTCTGGGATATCAATTTGGTTAACTTTGAACAAGTCCTTGATCCGATAAAATTTCAATATTTTTTAAAATAGAATAAGCGAATAAGTTGATATTTCCGATTGAAATACGAACTTTTTTCCTAGGCAAGCTATAGCAAAAATTCTTTCTATTTTAGACTCTAGATACACATGGGATACTCCATACCGAGTTTGGTTAGGTTTGGACAATTCCTTGACCCGACGAAATAGACCTATTTTTAAGAATTATTTGAAATTAATTATTCGAATTAATCATAAATTTCCGTATGCAATACCAACTTTTTTCCTAGACAAGCTATAACAAAAATTCTTTTTGTTTTACAATCTACGCACACATGGGATACTCCATACCCAGTGTGGTCTGATTTAAACAACTCCTTGATCCGATAAAAATTCAATATTTTTTAAAAAAGAATAAGCGAATAAGTCGATATTTCCGATTGAAATACGAACTTTTTTCCTAGGCAAGCTATAGCAAAAATTCTTTCTATTTTAGACTCTAGATACACACGGGATACTCCATACCGAGTTTGGTTAGATTTGGACAATTCCTTGACCCGACGAAATAGACCTATTTTTAAAAATTATTTGAAATTAATTATTCGAATTAATCATAAATTTCCGTATGAAATACTAACTTTTTTCCTAGACAAGCTATAGCAAAAATTCTTTTTGTTTTACAATCTACGCACACATGGGATACTCCATATCCAGTTTGGCCTGATTTAAACAACTCCTTGATCCGATAAAAATTCAATATTTTAAAAAAGGATAAGCTAATAAGTCGATATTTCCGATTGAAATACGAACTTTTTTTCTAGGAACAGTAGACGGATCATTCTTTTTGCATTACAACCTTAATAGTACTGGTAGTCTGGGATATCAATTTGGTTCACTTTGAACAAGTCCATGATCCGATAAAATTTCTATATTTTTCAAAATAGAATAAGCGAAAAAGTCGGAATTTCCGATTGAAATACGAACTTTTTTTTCTAGGAACAGTAGACGGATCATTCTTTTTGCATTACAACCTTAATAGTACTGGCAGTCTGGGATATCAATTTGGTTAACTTTGAACAAGTCCTTGATCCGATAAAATTTCTATATTTTTCAAAATAGAATAAGCGAAAAAGTCGAAATTTCCAATTGAAATACGAACTTTTTTCCTAGACAAGCTATACCAAAAATTCTTTTTGTTTTACGCTCTAGGTACACATGGGATATTGCATGCCGAGTTTGGTTCGATTTGGACAACTCCTTGACCCAATGAAAAAGACCTATTTTTAAAATTCGCTAATCGTGAAATTCGCAAATTTCCGTTTTGTTTTACGTTATGCTTTGGGTATACCCAAAGATAGGTATTGGCCAGACCGAACGGTCTTTGGCCGCCCTTGGCCAGACCAAACAGACTCTGACCACCATTGACCAGACTGAACAGACTTTCTCGAGACCATTGGCCACACCGAACAGAGCCATGGCCAGACCGTTGTGCAGACCTAGGGCCAGACCGAAGAGACCCTGAACAGACCTCTTAAGAGAGCCCAAAAAGTCGACCGCACGCCAACTACGTCCCCAACATGAGGTGCACAAAAACCCAGCGGGGGGAACCGACTAACCGGCGTCTCAACGGGGCAGGGGGGGGGTGTGCACCTCATGGGGGCCCGAGGCCCTCACCTTAGAATAATAGTATTATATATATATATATATATATATATATATATATATATATATATTAAAAAAAACAACAATAAAGGGCCGTGTACACCATCCCGCATCGATGAATGTAGGTCGATGCGGAAATAGAGCATGATGAGTAGAGTAGCACTTTAGCCGGATCTAGTGGCAGCATTCCAAGTGGCAGCATCCGGATGTGGTGTTTATCTCCTGAGGAGGTCAAACTCGAGTCAAATTTCCTGGCCAATTTCTCAAAAACGGCTGAACGAAAACAAACGCCCTAAGTACAGTTTGTAGCACAGCTTGAGACACGCATCATATTAAAAAATGAGCTCAATCGGTGCACTCTTCAAGAAGTTATAGCAAAAATAAGGTACTGTACCAAATGACCAAAGTGACCACAAACATCACGTCCAGAGCTAAAATTTGACATGACAATGCGTCAAACAAATTACAAATAATAGCTAGAAAGCTTTGCCATAATATAAGGAAGCTAACGCACTCATAAACAAGCTTTAAATCGCATCATAGGTGATGTGACACAACTCTGCATGTACTGGTTCCTTGCTTCAGCAGGTCAAAAATGGGGTACCTGTCCTGGCCAATTTCTCGAAAACGGCTGATCGAAACGAAACGACACCTATATCAAAACAAAGCTTAGTTCAAGCTGGGTTTAACAAAATAAATTTTATCGAAATCGGTTTACTCTACAACGAGTTATTGCAAAGTTAAGGTACCGTACCAAATGACCAAAATGACCAGAAACATCATCTGCAGAGCTAAAATTTGCCATGTTAATGCGCCAACCAAATTAGAAATAATAACTAGACGGCTTTGCCATAACATAAGGAAGCTAACGGGCCAATAATCAAGCTTTAAATCGCAATAAAAGTGATGTTGCACAGCTCTGTATGTACTGGTACACTGCTTCACCAGGCCAAAAATGGGGTACCTGTCCTGGTCATTTTCTCAAAAACGACCGATCGAAACAATATGACACCTATATCAAAACAAAGCTAAGCTCAAGCTGGGTCTAATAATAAAGTTTCATCAAAATCGATTCACTCTACAACGAGTTATTCCAAAATAAAGGTACCGTACCAAATGACCAAAAAAGCAGAGTACTCCGGCTGCAGAGCCAAAATTCGGCATCTGGACTTGCTAAAAGGGTATGATAAATATATATGGGGATACTCCCCACTAACTGAGGATTCTAAAACACTAACATTTGTAGGGTAAATCGCGTGCTTTACCGAAATTTGGGTCATCCCGAATAGCCCGAAAATTCGACTTTTTTCAAATTTAAACGTTAATAACTTTTGATTAGGCCGATTTGAGAAACTAACTAAGCAGTGCAAGCAAGAGGGGTTTAGTGCCAACAAAATGCGACTACTCCCGTTTAATTTGGTTCAGTACTTTAGAAGATATTAACAAAATAGTATTCCATACGCCATTTTTTGGGCTATCACCTAAGCCCAAAATCTCCGTAACCGACGCAAAACAACATGAAACAGCGTTCCCGGCGTATTTGTGGGTGTAATTCTAGTCCACTTCGGCGTTCTAGGTCACGGCAAACCCTCATGGTGAGGTGGGAAAAAATTTCCCACCCCACCATGAAGGTAATGGTGTTTTGTGTGTTTTGACATAAAACAACATCCACAGAAATTTGATGAAATCGTGAAAAAAAATGTTGAGTTACCCCCATTTATTGATACAAATAGCTTCAAGAACTTAAATACTGTCCAGAAAACACAAATAGCACGTCTGAAAACTTGTTAAATTGCAAAAAAATCATTCATTCGGTCAAATGACCATCAAAACGTGTAAAAAAATGGTACAATATGTATATAGTGACCCTCCCCATTAACTAAGCAGTCTAAAAAACTATAATGTTTAATCTTGACATAAAAATTTCAAATTTATATCACCGCTAAAGTAGCCAAACAAGGCCCAAATTCGAGGATCGGCGCATACAGAGTTGAGTGGGTCAAAAATTGACCCACTCAATTCCACAAAATCATTCCAAAATTTTATATGGGGATCCTCCCCACTATCAGGGGAATTCAATGAACTAATCAATGTAAGTTTATTCTGGTTTTCTGGGGTATCCGTATTTGGAGAACACCTAAATCACCTAATTGGTAAATTTTAAAAATTTGAAAATTCTTTTTAAAAATTGTATTTTTTTTCATAACGACGTCTTAGGACAGCACATATACAACGAAAACAAGAGAATTACAGCATCAGAAAAATGCAAAAATGAGTTTCTCCCCGAAAAATTTGTTAGGTTACTTTGGAATATATCAACAAATTACTGAATTGTATCCCTTTTTTGAGCTAGAAGCAGAGCCACAGTTCTGCAGAAATCCACCATAGCTGATTAGAACAGCCATGCTAACGTGTTTGTGGGAGTAGCCTAGGTCCACCCAGTAATTCTTTGGCACGGCAAGCCTTAATGGGGAGGCGGAATAAGTTCCCAAGTCACCATGGAGGCTAAGATGTTTTGAGTGGTTTGACAAAAAAAAACAACACACACACACAGAAATTTGTTGAAATTGTCAAAAACGAAAAATTGTTGAATTAACTATAACCATCAGTAAAACTTGCTTCACGGACGAAAATATGATGTAGAAAACGGAAATTAAATAGGGAGAAGGACTTATTATTGAAACTGTAACACTCCGACTGAAAAAATAAAAAAAAAGACGGAAAATTTTGACTTGCATCAAAAAAACATGCTGAAAAGCAAGTGCAGATTAACTAAGGTTAAAGAGGAGCCCGGCCAATACCGAATGCATGGTTGATCACAGAAATTAAAGCCAAATTGATAAAAAAATAGCAGTTTTTGAAAAATGGCATTGCTTTTTTATTTCGTCAAAGATATTCTTCTTAAAAACCACGGAAGACTGAGTGATTAATCATTTGAAAAAAGGTTTTCAGATGACTCGAATGACTGAAAAAATCTCCAAGATAGATTTTTCAGTTGTTCAAGTAAGAGCTAATAGCAATCCAAGATCAGTCTTCAACAAATTCGTCAACGAAAAGTTTCTTGTTTAACTAATAACTTGAAGCTGATTTAATTTAATGATTGTTACATTTATATTCTTGTCTTATATCCATGTTTGGTTGTCTTGTAATAGTGCCTTTATTTCTTAATGGAGTTTAAGTGTTGTATCAGTAGTAGTATTAATAAAAATAATAATAATAGTAATAATAATTATAATAATAAAAATAATAATAATAATTGTCTAATTTCGCTCTGAACAGAGGTCATTTCCGTCTGGCATGGTCTGATTAGAGACAATTTCGAGCACACTTTGAGCGCACACACCGTTTTGAGCGCACTTTAGTTTGACATACTCTTTGACATACTCTCTGCACTTTTGTCTGGGATGGTCTGATCAGAAGTTACTTCCGGATGGCACCTCAAACTGGGATTCGTTCACATTTGGACCGGGTGGTTGTACTCTGCTATTAGTTTTATTCTCTGATCAACTCTGTGAGGACTGATACCAGAGTAGACCTATTCTGTGATCAACTCTGTCAAGACATACTCCAGAGTAGACCTACTCTGGGTTCTACTCTGTCAAGGCAAATTTCAGAGTAGACATACTCTGTGTTCTACTCTGTGAAGACAAGACCCAGAGTTCAGAGTCTCCTAATCTGGGGGAACTCTGTTCCAGCTCTGATAGCGCACCTAACGCTGGAATTACCCTGCTCCAGCTCTGATCTACTCTGGAGTTTCGGTACGGGTTTATAAATCGATTAGTCATTAAAATGGCGAATGCAAAGTAAGCCGATAGGCAAGCAAGCCGAAAGTTATGTAATAGTTATGTAATCTATCAGAAATAATACATTGTCAGCCGTTACAATCAATACTGCGCGTAGTATTATAGTGTATAATGTATTCCAATGCACCAAAGAAACAGAAATGCGTCAATTTTTAGACATCTAGTGGGTACGGGCCTCAGCACACCGCTGTCCATGGCCATGCCTCTCATCCGCTGTGGGATGTAATCCGGAAATAGCGGGCCGGTTATCGCGGCGAAGCGCGCCCACCGGCTCGCCAGGGGCAACTTAAAATACGGGTATCCGAAAATTTTTCGGCTTACTTGACCCCATTTTCAAAATTCGGCTTGCTTGCCTATCGGTGTGCTTGACCGCCACCCATTAAAATATATACTATTTTTGTCTTGTATTGATTGTCTTCGGCTATGTTTACTACCTCTCATCTTTTTTGCCATATTTCACACGAATTTTCCAGAAAATAGTGTAATAAAGTAAAAGAATTCAAATGATATGTTTCTGAACCTATAATTTCTTCTCTGATTTTGATGAACGCGGACAGTTAGTCGGTTTGCTACTTAGTAATGATATCACTAAACAGAGTATTTTTAAGGCGCGGACGTGCATGCAAAAGACAGAGGTGGTCTCGTCCCTCTACACAATGCTTGCTCCTATGGTCATTATGAAGTGTGTGAGCTACTGTTGCAGCATGGCGCAGATCCAAATGCATGTGATCTGTGGAAGTTCACGCCTCTGCACGAAGCGGCTGCTAAGGGTTGGACGTCACTGTGCTATTTTATTCATCTCTCGGAAACAGTTAATCCGTCGGCCTCTTGAGTCTTTTGCTTTCATTGGCCTGATGTGGGATCACACTCATGTGTGCTTCTACACTAATAAAGATTTAAATGGCCTGTAAAAATCTCGGGTGGGGCTGCCATTAAGAATAATGAATATTTGAATCGCGATTGAAAGTTTCCAATTGAGTTGTGTCTGTTCTTTATTTTGTGACACATTCATAATTAATTGCTCTCAAACGAAGTTTGTAGCAATTATATTAGTCCTGTCGGTCGTTTTTATGCGATTTTTCGCTTGACCGTTTTTGTCTGACGCTTTTAACTTATCGTCCTCAAAAACGGAATAAACAGGTATAGCGCCTAGCGGACATTAAGTGCTCTTAGAGCCTTTCAGCTCTGTTTCAGCTCAAACTGTTTTGGAGACTTATACTTATGGTGTAAAGGGCGGTTCCTAGAGGTTAAAGACACCCCCACTGTTGACCCCCCCCCAGCTATTTCCCCCACCACACGCGCTCTGTTACACTCCCATCCCATTGTTGCCCCAACCCCAAGTCAGCCCTCGGTGCACCACAGCCCCCCCCCCCCCCCCCCCCCCCCCGTTTCTAGCTACTGACGAACTACTGCTCGCTAAAAACTTTAAAATTTATACTATTTTGCACAATTTTTCACGCTTTTTGACAGCCCTATGTGTCAGGGAACCTCCTCTAGGTTTTAATGATAGGTTACACAATAGTTTCTAGTGGTAATGGAATGGTTTCAACATTTCAACATCAAGAATATTAGCATTTTTTGACAAAACGTTCAATTTTTTTTCAAATTTTCCTTATTTTTCCTTATTTTCATTTTTTTCCTTATTCAGGTCTTTCCAAACCCAGGGGCCAGAAAATCTCCTAAGGGGTCTGATGATAAGTTACTGACAAATATTTATTGGCCATGGAATAGTTTTTCAACTATTTAATGACAAATTGTAGCTATTTTTTGATAAAACTTGCTTTTTTCAAGTTTTTTTTGAGAATTTGTCAGTTTTTAGGTTTTTTAACTTCAACAGCCCTGAGACCTTCTCTAGGGTTTGACAATATATTATTGCATAGTCTATAGATGTAATGGAATGTCTCTCAAGATTTTAATATCACGAATTTAAGCAAATTTTTAAAATATTTGCAATTTTTTAATGTTTTTGAATTTTTCCGGCACCAGGGCCCTGAGACCTCCTCCAAGGTTTAATAATAAGCTGCTGCATAGTTTCTAGGGTTAATGGGATGGTGATCATTATTTTTTATGACTCCAATTTTAGTATTTTTTGGATAAATTAAATTTTTTTTTAAATCTTTGGATAATTTTTATCATGTTCCAAGTGTATGGATCTTTATGAGCCAGGAAAACTATTTAAGGCTTGAAATAGGGATATTGGATAGTCTCCTGAGACATTGAAAGGGTTCTGTATATATTCGAGAAGATCACGAATTTAGCAAGATTTTTGTTAAAATTTGCAACTGTTTCCAAAGTATTTCAATTTGTCCTTTTCTGAGTCTAACGACCATTACTGGCCAACGAAAGTTTCTTGTAGATAATTCTTGGAGATGGGTTACTTTACAGAATTTTTGAGACAAAAATGTTTTTGAACTTTTGCTGCGAAGTTAAAAACTTTTTTAATTTTGCCTTTTTCAGTTTTTTATGATTTATTTATTAACAAGGCTAGAAGTTGCAGAACCGAATCCCATCATGGAAAATATTCTCATCTCTCTGCTGGTTATGTTTTCTCTCCTTCTCTTTCCCGTTCACGGTTAACCTCTCTCTATCTCTCACTCTATCTCTTTTTTTGTTGATGCCTCATTTCAGCTGCTGTTATGTGGTGTAATGTCATCATCTCTGATCCTCATATCCTCATTAACAATGAGTTATAGTAGAAATGTTTTAATCGTAATTTACTTAATAGGCACATTTTAGAAAATCATTGTTAACTGCTCTCAAAAGCAGTTTAGCAAATATATTAATACTGTTTGTCTCTTTTATGCAATTTTTTGCTTGGCCGATTTGTCGTCTAACCCATTTGATTTTGGTCTTCAGAAACGGGATAAAGAGGCAGCGCCCAGTTTGCATTAAGTTCTCTTGGCCGTTCAGCCCACTATTGATCGAGTATGCGATTAACAGAAACTGTTTTGGAGACTTATACTTATGGTGTGAAGGGCGGTTCTTAGAAATTGATCCACCCACCGCCCCCACATCAGCCCCCAATCCACTTTTGCACCCCCGCTGCGCTCACCTCACGGCCGTTCAATTAATCTAATGCTAGCCTCACTAAACCGGGGCTAGCTACTGACAAAGCCAACCGCTCGCCGGTCGTTTGACGGCCCTTCAATTAATCTAACGCTAGCCTCACTAAACCGGGGCTAGCTACTGACAACGACAACCGCGCGCCGGTCGTTTGAGAGCAAATCGCCCGACGTTAATCGGTTATGTTTAAGCATGTGATCGAAAACGGCTATTTATTATGTGTAACGGAATGTCACCAATTTAGCGATTCAATATTTGTAACCTGGAAGTTATAATATCTGTGTCCTACGCTATGCGAAAAAATAAGACTGCCTAATTTGCATTGGCTCAGCTTCTTGGAGTTAGTCGAGATCAATTGAGAGCTTATGAAAAAATATTTACTTCCAATTTTAAATAAAATTGCGCAAAAAAGTATTTTCATCTAAAAATTGACGGCACCAAATGAACACAAGTGAAATTAAATTATCATTTTTTGTCATAGTATTTATATCAGACGTTCCCTGTTCGTTATGTATCTGAAAAATTTAGAGCGTAAAATAATCGAGACAAAAAACGAGAGTAATCAAAGCGTCTGTTGATTGTTCAGGCAAGTACTCCATTTGCAAGCTTCTGCTTTCATTTGGGGGCGATCCAAATAGGAAGAACAGAGATGGTAGCTCCGCTCTCGACTTCGCACGAGAAAGGGAAGATCCCGAGATTTACGACTTACTCTTGGGCGACAAGGCTATCATTGATGCCTCAAAGAAGGGCGAATTGAACCGAATTGTGAAGCTGATCAGTTGTGAGAACATTAACTGTAGAGACACGGAGGGAAGGAATTCTACACCTCTTCACTTGGCAGCTGGTTACAATAACTTGGAAGTTGCCACATTTCTGTTGGAGAATAACGCTGATGTCAATGCTAAAGATAAAGGTTAGTAGTGATGTAAATGTAGAAAGGATGTGTGATTCTTTCCGATTACAGCCCCACCAGCTTAGCTATATTCTCTAACCCTTATAATATGCTATAATGGTGGGACTTAATTTTTGTGGCGGAGCTATAGTGGGAAAGAGCCGATGCTGAAGAAAATGAGACACATGTTAGCTCAAATTTGTTTGGTTTTCATGATATAAATGATGCAAAACAGGTATGGAAATCTTGCCATAATCCGCGCTATTATACTTAGTGTTTGCTTTGTGTGATATTCTGCCCCCCCCCCCCAAGCTTAGTGGGCATATAACTTTTTGCCTCCAGGCGCACGTGCTCTCTTTTACATAGTTACGTGCTATGTAACAAAGCATAAATCGTTATGGGGGCATAAAAACACACTGGGAGGGGGGCGAAACAGAGTAGATGCCAGTTTTTTCGAACATTTCAATTGCCGTAAATATTTACCGCTTATTGTTTGCATCATTTTTTGAGATATCGATAATTGAGATTTTATAGCACAGCTTTTCTTCCACCCAAAAGAAAAAATGATTTTTTTCCGTACCGAAGTTCGGCTATTATTTGTCCTGCGTGTCTTTGCATGCAATTTTTCGTTTATTCGATTATTGGTCCAACCGTCCAATTTTTTAAAAAATTTTTTACACTTGGCTTCTGCAATTTTGCGTGATCTAATCTGCTCTCATTCAGAATACAGCTAAACGCAATTTGCGACAGGTTAACAAAAACTTAATATTTTACTAGTTGCCTATAATAAGCTCTAATGACATCATTTTAACCCTTATTGAAATTATACGCTAGCACAGTTCACCCCCGTCGCTGGTCGTCTGAGAGCAATTCACTGGTGACCGGACAATAGATCGAAAGGACAACAGATCAAAAACAGAAAAATTGGGACAATAGATCGAAAATTAATCTCTATTCTCATTGGTTGAAATTAAGCATTATGGCCATGCCTTAGCGGCCCGTGGGACTTGATATGGATCTATCACAACCGAACCAAATATCACAACAGAACATGTTATATGCTGTATAATATGAGCGCTCAAACCTGATTGGCCAATACGCAACTTAAATAATTTAATTTTCGATCTATTGTCCCAATTTTTGCTTTCGATCTGTTGTCTTTCGATCTATTGTCCTAGCACCCAATTCACTGAAGTTAGTTGATTATTTTTAAACTACTTAATTCGGCCAAAAAAATGTTATCTCATCAATTGTCTGGATAGCGTTTTGATCATTTTCGAATACTGTCAAAAAGCAAGTTTTTGCCAATTTCTTTTCAACAAGCCATCTCATGTTTAAAATTTAAGGATGTTTATTAATAGCCGCACAGCGATAGCTGGGGCTATTATTGGCCTTCTCTTGGTTTTTTTACAATTCAAAGAATTTGAATTGTATTGGGGCGCTGTCTTTTTTTTAAGATCTGTTCACACATTTTCATGATTTTTGAAGTCAAATCGGAGTAGTGATTTTGGTCACGCCGAAACAGGAAATGGAGCGAAAAAGCGAGTGGTTTTGCGACGTGATTTTTTTCGCTCTAATTTTAAAGTAGAGTGCGAAAATGGTGTTTGAACAAAATTTCGGTTTCTCGGTAGTGGTTTTTTGCACTCTGATTTCACTCTGATTTTTACTGTTATTTCGATTATTTGGATCGGATTTTTTTCCAAACGGTTTTCCCAATCCATTCACAGCTCATTCTAGGCCTAGTTTTTTGTTTGAATTAAATTTTCATTTCTCGCTAGTGGTTTATTTTGTTCACATCCGGCATTTTGACATTGATTTTTTTTCATATTTTTCGATCTGATTTTTTTAAAATGGTTTTCTCAATTCACTCATAGTCCATTCTAGGTCTAGTTTTTCTGTTTAGTCAATGAAAATTCTTTGAATTGTACGTCAGGACTTGTCCTGCTATGTTTTTTTATTTCGTCGTCATTTTTGTTACGACCATATGACGTGACAGCCACTTTTTATTCATTCATTCATGCAATTTCAACTGAATTGCATGTGTGACGTCATTTTTCGCTCTTAGTGGAGCGAGTATTTTTTGTTCATGCGCGTGATTAAATTTTTGGTCACACTTGACTTACCTTACTCTCAAAACTGACTTCCTCACTTTTAAATTGACTTTAATTGACTTTAATTCAAAGAGATAAGGTCAAATGGGTGTGTGTCACTCTAAATGAAGGTTATTTGAGATCAGCTAATAGAGGCAGCAATAACTTATACAGATTTTTAATCAAACTATAACAGATCAGCCTTCAATGAAAAGACAAATTTTTTGGTCTCTTTTTTACTGTTTTTTTTGAGACTGCCGATCTACGAATCTATTGTGGCTATTTTCTGGCAATCTGCCAGCTATGTTTGAAAAGTATGTTTCTCTGAGCCATTTTCATGTTTTTTATAGGCCCATTTGCCATTAAGGAAAGCTATATATTAATTGCTCTCTTTAATCAACTGTTGTAAACATGTGTCTTTTCTCAGCAAAATTTGTGCTCGGCCATTTTTGCGTTTGTTCTAGAGCATTCTTTCGATTTCGCTGCTCGAGTGATTTTTCACGCTCGACTTCTTGGCGTGATCTATATTGCTATTTAGAGATTTGTCTCACGTTCCTTTTTCGTTTTGTAGTTAATTAGGCCTTAACGCATGAAAAATCAAATTTGTTGTTTTGCTGTTATTTTAGTGTGAAGGTTCTTTCTTGCTCTAATTTGCAGTAGGTTTTAAGCTGATTTCATCATCACCTAAAAATATGGGGGCGTAGGATGTTAGGCGAGTATTTTCATTTTAAAATTTTGTGAACAATAGGCGAAAAACAATTTAAAACGGTACTTCAAAATCCGCTTGACGCTACAAGTAATCAAGTGTCAATAATAATTGTCTTAACTAGAAAAAGTTGATGAGACACATGCAGAACTATTTTTCAACCGTTTTACACACCTCGGTAATATCCGAGAGGATTTTGTTCAAAGTTACAGCAGAAAGAGTAAAGAGTTATGATGTCTTCTTAGTAGTTTAGAGCTATGTGGCGCGGGTAGCATCGAGAATAATGTTGGGACACAATTAAACTGAAATACTACAAATTTACAATAAAACCCTTTCTGTGTTTTTGTCAGCTATTGTCATGTTCATACAATCGCTAGGGACACTTGAGTACTTTGTAGCATCACACAGATTTTGAAGTACTGTCAAGCGGTTTTTGAAGTACCTCTTAAAGTGTTGTAACTGGTTTTCGCCTAATTTTCACCAAAGTTAGTCGAAAAGTTTAGTCGGCTTTGAAAATTATCTGCATCTAATCGAGCTTTCGCCTAATATTTAATCCCTCAATTATGATCTCATGAAGACACTAATAAAGTCATCGGAAGACATATGTAATGAAGACTAATATCGAATGCCCTCTTTTGAGAGTTAACTATTTATGTCTAAATTGACTTGATTTTTGTGGTGCTAATGTGGTTATGAAAATCTAGCTTTTATGGATTGAATAGCCGTTTCAATAACTCGTTCTTGTCTCTGTCGATATCTGTGCTCCAGTTAAGTGTGTCTATTTTTAGCTGGATGAGTCAATCTGAAGTTGTGTTTAATTGCTCTCAAACGAAGTTTGTAGCAATTATATTAGTCCTGTCGGTCTTTTTTTTTATGCGATTTTTCGCTTGACCAATTTTTCGTCTGATGCTTTTGACTTTTCGTCCTCAAAAACGGGATCAACAGGTAGCGCCCAGCGGGCATTAAGTGCTCTTAGAGCCTTTTAGCTCTGTTTCAGCTCAAACAGTTTTGGAGTCTTATACTTATGGTGTGAACAGCGGTTCTTAGAGGTTAAAGACCCCCCCACCCCCCCCCACTGCTGACCCCCCCACTATTGCCCCCCCCACCGCCCTGTTGCCCCCCCACCCGACTGTCGCCACCCCCATCGGCACCCTCACCCCACCCGTGGCTAGCTACTGACGAACAACCGCTAGCTAAAAGCGCAAATTTATACTAATTTTCACAATTTTTTCAAGATTTTTGTCAATTTTTTAAGTTTTTTCAGCCCTAGCCGCCCTAGGTGTCAAGGAATCCACTTTAGGATTTGATAATAGGTTATTGAATAGTTTCTAGTGGTAATAGAATGATTTCAACATTTCAACACTGCGAATTTTTTGCATTTTTTTGATAAATTTTGCAAATTTTTTCAATGTTTTTGAAAGTTTTTGTCGTTTTTCAGGTTTATCCAGCCTCAAGAGCCAAGGAACTTCATCGTGGGTTTAATAATAGGTTACTATGTAGTTTCTAGAAGTAGTGGAATCATTTTCAAGATTTAAACATCACGAATTTTAGCATTTTTTTTGACAAAAATTGCAATATTTTAAAAATTTTTTGACATATTTTTTTCATTATTCAAGATTTTTCAGCCTCAGGGTTCAGACAACCTCCTGAAGGGTTTGATAATACGTTGCTGCATAGTTTCTAGTGGTAATAGAATGTTTTTCAACATTTGAACATCACGATTTTTAGCAATTGTTGGATAAAACTTGAATTTTTTTCAAATTTTTCAAAATTTGTCATTATCTAAGTTCTTCCAGACACAAGAAACCTCCTATAGGCTTTGATAATAGGTTACTGAACAATTTTTATTGCGATAGAATGGTTTTGAACTTTTTAATATCACAAAGTTTATCGATTTTTTAATAAAACTTATGATTTTTTCAATTTTTTTTTTGAAATTTTTGTCATTTTATTTGCAGTTTTTGAGTCCTTTTTTGAGTTTAACGATTAATACTGGCCAACGAAGCTTTTTAAGTCTTTCAGATGGGTTACATGACAAAAATCCAGAGGCAAAAAATGTTCTTTGAACATTTTCGTCACTGCGAAATGTGGAAAGTTTTCTTCTGAATTTTGCACTTTCAGTTTTTTATATGATTTAGTTACTAACAAGGCTAGAATCTCATGGAAAAAATTTCTAGCTCTCTCTCTTTCTCTTTGTGTATGTGTTGGTTGGCGTTTCTTTCCTTCTCTTTCTCGCTCACGTTTTACCTCGCACTCTCTCTCTCTCTCTCTCTCTCCTTAACTCTTTTGTTGACTTCAGCGGCTGTTATGTGGCGTGATAATATTGTCTATTACCCTAGCCTCACGCCTCTTCAATCAAGCGAAAGCTAACCTCACTAAACAGTGGCTAGGTGCTGACAACCGCCCGCCGGTCGTTTGAGAGCAATTCGCCCGACGTTAGTCGGTTATGTTTGATAAATTTGTTGTCCTATAACTTGTTAATAGCCGCCGTCAGCCTCTCAACGGCTATTATTTAGGCGCTCTCCTTTTTTAAATTCGCTTTACCTTTTGATAACGTTTAATTGCTCTTGAACGAAGTTCATAGCAATTATTGTAAACGTGTTGGTCTCTTATTATGCATTTTTTTTACTTAACCATTTTGAGCTTTTCTTCTGGAACATTCTTTGACTTCTCAAGTGACTTTTCACGCTTTGCTTCTTAATTTTTGAGTGATCTCTATTGCTCTCACTCCGAAGCAAAGCCTGTTGCTAAAATAAAATCGATGCCTTTACAATGCCGTATCTGTTACGTCGCCATTGCATATGATCTCAGTTTCATAGAGCACGCAGCATAAAGAACGTTATGTTAGTGATCAATGCTTTCATTTTTAAATTTGGTCACAGGTCGGGGTTATATTGTCAAAATTTAATTTTTTCTTAATAAAACTAGGGGATGCTAACTTGCTTTTGATTAAGTATATTTCATGAAGATCTCGCTTTGAACTGGTTTCTAACTTCAGGAGGACTAATACCTTTGCACAACGCAGCATCCTATGGACACGCGGAGATTGCAGCTCTTCTGTTACAACACGGGGCTGATATCAACGCACAGGACAGGTGGGGATTCACAGCTTTGCATGAAGCTGCTTATAAAAACCGAACAGCTATTTGCGCTCTTTTGTTGACCCATGGTGCGGATCCCAACATTAAAGACCACGAAAACAGGACCTGCTTAGACATAGCCCAGGGTCACGATGTTACGTCGTTGTTACGTGCCGCTGCTATGCCTAAGAGGAAAGTGATGGGCAATGCTTTCTCAAATGCAGTAAGTGCTTATAACGCTCCTGGAGCTTCGAATGTTGCAGCAACAGTGACTTGTTCCAGTGGCAGTCCCTCTAAGCTAACCAATTACTCACGTGATAACTCGAATGTCAAAACAAAGACTAAAAACTCAGTGCAGAGATTGATCTCACAAGCTGTTGGCTCCGCTTCAAGAGTTGTCAACATTGTATCGCAAGATTGTGGAGCTGGCGGGACGTTTGAGAATCGAGGAGTTCTCTTTCCTTCAAACTCGAAAGACTGGTTCTCGGATTCGTTGGCTGGTAGTGATGATATTGAGAACCCTTTTGAACCCTTCAACCCATTTTGTTTAACGCTGAAAGACTTTCTAAAGGTCACCAATTGTGAAAACTTGACCTCGATTTTCGAGCGGGAGGAAATTTCGATGGACATTTTAATTGACATGACGCAAGATGACTTGAAATCAATCGGGATCACAGCTTTTGGGCATAGACATCGAGTTACAAAGGGCCTGAAGAAATTAGCTGAGTTTAAACAAGACTTTGGCTCCACTATTATAGCAGCAATGTCTGCGGATGAGCTCTGCTCAGTCTTAGAAGATGTCAATCCTGTAGATCCTGATTTCGTGATAGTTTCAAACGCAATGCACAGCACAATACGAGAGCACAAAGACGCGAGTGGTGGTATCTTTAAAAGCTACAATATTATGAACATTGAGAAAATACATTCTAAAAAGCTATGGCGACGATACATACACAGACGCCGTGAGATCCGTGATGAAATCGCGGCTGATGGAAGTCACGGACAATCAAAAGGTCAACAGAGTTTGCCTGGCTTGGATCGAGATTGTGACGTGGATGTCAATGAGAGATTGCTCTTCCATGGTTCCCCTTTTCTCAATGCCATTGTTCATAAAGGCTTTGACGAGAGGCACGCTTTTATTGGTGAGTTTATACCCTTAAGAACAATGCAAGTCAGGTAGTGATCCTCTTTTGTTCTAGAACATTCTTTGATTTCTTGGGTGAATTTTCACGCTTGCGGTCTTTATTTTTTTTAGTGATCTAAATTGCTCAATGTCTGATAAAGTTTGTTGGAAATATAAAAAGCGATTGCGAGCGAAAAACAAGCAACGCAATTGCAGCTTAGTGGTCAAGATTTTGAACTGGCATCCTGGAGTTCCTCAGTGGGTTAAAGCAACTGATCCGACTTTAGTCGGTGTATGTTTGCATATCGTATTGCTGCGAAAATAATCTTAAGTAGGCGCAATGATCATTTAAAAAGCAGAAATAAGCCATATTTTTCTGTTGTATCTTTTACATTCAATTTTACTACCATTCAATGTTTACCTAACATAAGTGCCGCGAACTGGAAACAGATCGTTGCATATGAGGCTTGACAATTTGGATATGAGGATTTTTACAATTACCGCTATTAGCAACACCGATTTTAACATTTAATTATGAAATATGAATTGAGAAAAATGTTGAGTGCTATAGGTGGGATGTTTGGCGCCGGCATCTACTTTGCGGAGGAGTCTAGTAAGAGCAACCAGTACGTGTATGGGATAGGAGGGGGAACAGGGTGCCAGGAACACAAGGACAAGTCATGTTATGTATGCAATCGAAGTCTTCTCCTCTGTCGAGTCACCCTCGGAAAGTCATTTGTCCAACCCAACCCAATGAAGGTAAAAATTGTGCTCCAGTTTCTTCTAAAAATTGTGAAGGTGACGAAATTTTTTTTGCAATCCATTTGAAACTAAAGGACTTACTTTTAACTTATGTTAAACAAACAAATTGATTACAATTCATGGAAACGTAATTTTGTAGAGTAAGCTTTGAGACATTGTCCACAGATTGCTACTGGAAAAGCTATAGTGAATTTACTTTTGTTCCATTCATGGGAACCATGCTTTGTGAGCTATAAGAATTTTTTATGCAATAGAATTTTGAATTGACTTTTGATTTTCTTAATAGCTGCGCCCTCATCTCTCTTGCGGCTAATATTGCACTCCTATTTTGTACGACTCGAAGAGGAGTATTTGTATTCTACAGGTTTTACTGAAACTGACGCAAGTTTGTTCAGGACTTGAGCCTTGACTTTTGTTTTTCAACATTGACTTCTGTTACTCTCAAACGAAGTTTTGTAGAAATTATATTATTCCTGTGGGACTTTTTAATGCGATTTCTCGCTTGACCGATTTTTCGTCTGATCCATTTGACTTTTGTCCTCAAAAACAGGATTAACAGATAGCGCGCAGAGGGCATTAAGTTCTCTTAGAGCCTTTCAGCTCACTGGGCTCCAAGTATGCGGTTGACAGAGACTGTTCTGGAGACGTATAATCATGTTAGAAGTCCCCAACCAACATCTCTGCACATCGTTCAGGCCGTAAAGACTTGGACTCCTTCAGCCACCTCTACACACCGTTTCCCCTATCAGTTCCCCGGTGCACCCCATCTAACTACCCTCCCCTTACCTACCTATCTCCTCCTCAACTACCACACCCCTCCTACCTACCCACCACATCACCAACCCACACCCTCAAACTAAAAATTGCTTCTGTCTTTTAATCAGAACTAGTTTTTCTCTTTGGTGTTTCGGATATAGGTAGAACACCGCTCTTTATCTTTAATATTTCTGATTTAGAAATTATATTGCTCGAGTCGTTTAAGGTATTCTAGCGGCTAAATTTTTTCAGCTGAAGAAAGTTTGTTCTTGACTTGAACTTGACTTCTGTGTTAAAGCATTGACTTCTGTTTGCGAACAAGGTAATTTAGCAGTAGCTTAATTACTATTACATAGTAATTAGGCGCTGCTGGTAAAATTTAAAGTCGAAAGTTTTGCGAGCCCCTTCTCACTGTCCACATTACTCCACTGTCCAAACATCACTCCACCTACTTACCCATCCCCCACCTACCCAGCACGTCACCTACGCCTCCCCCATTCTACCGGCTATATTTTTTTAGCTGAAGCAAGGTTGTTCATTACTTGAATTTTGACTTCTTTCGTTTCGAACATTTACCTCTGCTTTTGAATGTTAACCTCTATTTTCTAACATTGGACTTTAACAGTAGCTTAGTTTGTGACGTATCGTAAAAGAGGGTTTGCTCTTAAGCCGCGCAGGACAGTTCAATGGATGAGTTTTGATCCCTTACTATGAGACATCACTGCATCGTATATAATTTTAAAGACGAGGCACTATAGCTCTTTTAGAGCTGCGTGATGAGAATTAAATTTCTGTATAAACTTTGACATCACTTCGTCGTATATAATTTTGAAGACAAGGTATTATAGTTCTTTAGAGACTGGGAACTAATGCCGTGCCCTGCCGTCCCCTGCTTTAGGCAGTCCCCTGCCTAGGAATTGTTGGTAAAACGCAATGTGAAAGGGTAGTTTTGAAAACTGCTGATCCCGTATAAGTCCCTCCTAACTATATCCAACTTCCACCTACATATAACACCCTCTTGCTTACACCTCACAACCTATTTATCCCTTCCCCCAGCTAACACCCTATACGTATCCCCCATACCTACTACCTGCACTTTCCCAACTATCTACCCCCACCAATCCTCTTTACCTCCCTAACCCCAATACCTACCCCTACCTCACTACCCCCGTGTAACCTATCCACCACCTGCCTACAACCCACAACCTACCCCCAACTAACCTGCCCACCCATAACCACCTACACCTACCTAACCGCCTGAGCACTTATCTAACCCCTGCAGACCGGCCCCCGTTACCTTACCACCCCCACCATCAACAAACTACCTTTCTCAAGGTCTACGTACGCCCCACTTCCTACCTACCTGCCCCTCCCCACTCAAACACCAAACCGCATTCCTGCCCAAAAATGTGTCGGTTCAACCTTATATTACCTTGTTTTTTCTTTTGATATTTCTGGAATAGGTAGAGTTACTTGAGAGTTTTAACTGCATGACTCTTTGAGTCGTCGCTATGTTTTTTTCGTCGAATAAAAATTTTCGCTTGACCTCATTTTGACGCTTTTTCGACATTTTGCATGAAATGTTTTTGATGTCTCCGGGATAGTTTCATTGTTCAATCATTCTGCTCAGTGCTTTTAAACAGCAGCTGCTCAGCATAGTAATCTAATTTTTTGGATGCATAAAAAATAAACAAATAAAAATAGAATGGGAGAAGCACATGAAGCCCAATTTTAGATGCTACTTAAACTTTGCTCTTATAAATCTCAGTTACCATCTCTAATGCTTATTCGTATTGATACAAGCCCCTGTATCCTCTCATTAGAGAACAGGAATATATCACTACGAATTGAAAGAATCCGGACTGTAAAAATGTTTTTTTGTATAAAAACATTTGTTTTTGACAAATTTTTTAATTTTTTTTTGTAAAAATGTTTTATAAAAAATGAATTGCTTTTTCTGTTTTTTTTTCAATTGCAAACGGGCTTATTGAAATCAACGGCGACTATTTTTGGCAATCTCCCGGATATGTTATAAACGGAAAGTGAAAGTGGTCTTTTATTTTTTCTGCAGGTTTGAAATTTTTATTTTTAGCCGCACAGCGATAGCTGGGGCTATTATTGGCCTTCTCTTGGTTTTTTTTTTATTTCGTCGTCATGATTTTTGTTACGACCATATGACGTCACAGCCACTTTTTGTTCATTCGTTCATGCAATTTCAACTGAATTGCATGCCTGACGTCATTTTTCGCTCTTGGTGGAGCGAGTTTCTTTGTTCATTCGAGTGATTAAATTTTTGGTCACACTTGTTTTACCTCACTCTCCAAAATGACATCCTCACTTTGAAGTTGACTTTTATTTACTTTAATTCAAAGAGATAAGGTCGAATGGGTGTGTGTCACTCTAAATGAAGGTTATGAGCAGCTAATAGAGACAGCAAAAACTTTACAGATTTTTAATCAAAATATAACAGATGCCTTCAATGAAAAGACAAATTTTTTTGGTCTGTCTTTTTTACTGTTTTTTTTTCAGACTGCCGATCTACGAATCTATTGCGGCTATTTTCTGGCAATCTGCCAGCTATGTTTTTTTTTGAAAGTTGAAGTATAATTTAAAGAAGTCACTGTCACGACTATTGAATTTGCTACTTCAAATTAAATCTTATTGCTTCTATATTGGTAGTGTAAGCTGTTGTTATCAGTTTCTTGGGTCTCTCGATATATATTTTTTACAATGTTAACTTTTTTGACTCTTAACTTTTGTGAATTTCACCAATATAAAGACAGAATAAAGTTCAGTGCGGGTCCTAGTATCGTCTGTTCCTAATCCCTATCATCTACTTATCATATTGATTTCATTTTTAATTGCTCTCGAACGAAGTTTCAAGCAATTGTTGTAAAGATGTGTAATTTTATGCGAAATTTTTGCTTATCCGTTTTTAACATCTCAGCCAAAACATTTTTTCGCTCGCTTGAGCAATTTATGTTGACAAGAAAGTGTACGTGATCGCTGGATGTTTTTTACATAGTTGTTTGAGCGGCGTCGATGACTTTTACAACTTATATCCATTTCTATCTTTATCAAACGGAACGCAAGGCTAATTTGCAGCTTTTCCGGCAATGTGGCGGCTATGTTAAAATTGGAATCAATTCCTGCTCCATAATTAGGTCATAATATATTCGTAGTTTACTTTAAAAATTCGAATCCGTCAAATACTCGTGTTGTTTCAGGTTGCACACGCACCACCTGGCCATCACTCGGTAACGGGCAGTCCCTCTACGGGAGGTCTATCCTACACTGAGTACGTCATCTACAGGGGGGAGCAGGCCTACCCCGAATTCCTCATCAGCTACAGAATAGTGCCCACCTCCCCCACTCCCACCATTAACCCGCAGAACAATCCAGCTGCCTTAGAACAGCAGCAACAACAATTGCACCAGAGTGACAATAACAACAATGTAAACAACAATAATAATAGCAACAGCGGCAGTATTGCTAGCAGTGCAACGCAGATTAACTCCTCGCCATCGAACTCTAGCACTGCTAATGTAACAGTGCCCCCTATTTTGAGGACTGAAAATCCTTGATTGAGAGTGATATTTCACTTGTTAACTTATGATCTTTCGGATGACACTGCGCGATAAACATAGTCTATTTGATGGCATTTTAATCAATTTTGTCCATTGTGATTCTCATCGGAAGTAGACAGATAAAATATCAGATTTTCCAGTGTCGATAAATTTTGATTAATTTCGCTTTACGATGGGCGAAGTTTCACAATGCATTTTTCCTTATCATACTAGTTTTCTGAAGTTGCTGAAAATGAAATTTCCCAACTTATCTTTCGGTGTGGGTCGTTGTAACGCAAATTTGCAGTTTTAATAAACATTTAAATCGCGCAGTGTGTATCGTTGCAGCCTTTACAAAACACACTTCTCTGAGCAATTTTTTCTATCCAATTTTAGCTCATTAAAATTTTCTATTTACTATTTAATTTCTGTTCGATAACTCTGTTCATTTTGATAATGTAGATTATGAAGACTTAATATAGATGGCTTTTCTTAATAATATAGTCAATTTTGGTAATGTGCAATTTAATTGTTTAGGTAACAGTTGCCTTTGTGTAGTTTTCTATCTAATTCAATCTTTGACAGACGGTCGTTTTGTCGTATGTGAAAATGTATTGTCTGTATTATGTTCCCTACAATTCTTGAACACGCTCATCTAACATCTATCCACAAGAACGAAACAACAACAGTATTGACTAATTATCCCCTTGTTTCAGTTATGAAGTTATTAATAGCTGCATTTTTAGCTACCATTATTGACTTTCTCTGGGTTCTCTGTTGCAATTATCTGGGTCATGTCGGCCGCAAAGCCATGGCGAGGCTATAATTAAGCTCACTGTAGTTTTTGTTAATCAAAGGAGAGCATCGTTTTTCTATCAGTTTTTTAAGAACCGAAGGAGAGTATTGGTTGGCTATTAGAGTTAACTCAAGCTTTTCATCTGAAAGCAAGACATCACCTCAAAAAAATGCAATTAGTTGATCTCAAGCAAAGTTTTAAGTAATTAATAGCCGCCCTCATCTTCTCAGCCGGCTATTATAGCGCTCCTATTTTTTACAATTCAAAGAATTTGAATTGTATTGGTGAGCTGTCTTTTTTTACGACTCAAAGAGGAGTATTGGTTTTCTCTCGGTTTTTTTTACAGGAAGTAGATTTGTTCACGCGGCATTTTTACCTAAAAGCGAAAGTGAGAAAAGCTGTCTTGGTGAACAGATTTTCGCTAAGCGAGAGAAGTTTTTTGATCATGCGCTGCGTTTAGTGAATGACTTGTTGACTTTGAAAAGTAGTTTTGACTGAATGGCACATATAGATAATCGTTCTTAGCCGTTTTTTCGTGTAAGTGGTCCAGTTTTTTGCTTTTAATTTGGTTTTTTGTTGAAATAATTTTTATTCGATGCTATATTGAAATGTAAACCTCGGAAATTGATACCACAGTGTTTTTCAGAGCCTGAAAATGCGTTTCAATTTCAAAATTGGCACATCTTTATTTTTAGTTATTTTTTTGGCCTTTTTCTATTAATATCTTCATTTTTGGATCTTTCAGCCGTCCTTTTGTCAAAAATCAGGTAATATGCTAACTCCCTTTTATAATTCATTTATTCAGGGCCTCTTTCTACCTCGATGTAATTTTGTTTTTTAAAATTGTACATATGCTAATCCGATTTTGGTAGTAATTTTTTCCAATTTTTGTCAGTTTTTTGTTTATATTTTTTTAATTACTAGAAATAGTATTTTTATTCAATATAAGGGACTTTAATTTCGTTTCAATAAAAATTCATTCATTTGGCGTTAAGTTCTTGAAAATCAGTTAAGATTATTTTCATAAATGCAGTCTTAAAAGCTTTTTGACCTTTTGTTTGCAAATTGTTCTAATTGTTCGTTTGTTTGAATTCTGCTTTTTATTTTTTTATTCTGTTCAGAAGGATGGATTTTTTGTCGGATAGCTCGATGGCTTTGCGATGTCTCGAATGCTGAACAATGAAATGTATTCCTGTTTCTTGGTTTTTTTTTAATTTTGGTTTTTGTTACGGTGTTCCTTACATTGTGTCAATATTCTTAGAATTCTAATTTGTATCATTCTAGCTTTGTCTTTGCACCTGCATTTTTATTCGTTATATTGATTTTTTTCGTTATCTTGATTGTTAATTTGATTTTTCAACTTTCAAAAATCAAGAAAGTTTTTTTGTTACGGTGTTTCTTACATTGTGTCCATATTATTCACATTCTAGTCAGTATAATGTTAGCTTTGTCCTGAAACCTACATTTATTTTCGGTATGTTGATTTTTTCAGTTGTAAAAATGAGTGATTTTAGCTTTTTTTAGATTTCCGTCATTTCTTTGGTTTGCAATTGATTTCATTCAACATATGGCATTACTGAGAGTTTGATAGCAAGCTTTTTCCAAAATTTCCACTTCTGACTTCTTACTGCAGCTTTCTTCCGGCCTTGATACTAATTTAAACCGTTTTTTGCCTTTGAATATTCTTGTGCTGCTTATGTCTTTTCTATGATTAATTTTTTTTAGTATGAAATCATGTTGTCTATCATATGTACAACAAGTAACAGGTGTGTGTTGTTTTTTGTCTTAATCGCAGTGACTAGAAGTGTAACTATAGGTGTTTTCTGATTCTTAAATTTGAGCTTTCTTTTTTTTTGAAAAATTTAACTTAGTTTTCAGATTACTATCTGCAGTTTGCTTTTGCGATCTTTTAGAGACTAGAATTATGATTTTAGGGCAATTGATAGCACTGTCAGAGCCTATCAGTAATTTGACCATCCTAATTATGTCGGATTTTTTTTAACGTTACCAAAGGTTTTCAATATATAATTTTGCTGCTTTTTATTTATCTTGGTGAGTGGTTTGTTTTTCATCAACTTTTAGATCTGACCTAGTGAGGCAATGAGGTTTAAGACAAAAGGTAATTGCTTCAGCTGCAATTACTGTTTTTTTGCGAAGTCGAGACTTTTCGAGTCGCTTCCGGAATTCTTTTCGAGTCTTCCTATGTTTTGTAAGATCTGTTCACACATTTTCATGATTTTTGAAGTCAAATTTGAGTAGTGGTTTTGGTCACGCCAAAACAGAAAATGAAGCGAAAAAGCGAGTGGTTTTGCGGCGTCATTTTTTTGGTCTAATTTTACAATAGAGTGAGAAAACGGTGGTGTGAACACAAATTCGCTTTCTCGCTAGTGGTTTTTTGTTCACATGCGGCAATTTCACGTTGATTTTTACTGGTTTTATCAATCGAATCGGGTTTATTTTCTAAATGGTTTTCCCGATTCATTAATAGCTCATTCTAGGACTAATTTTTTATTTGAAACAAATTTCCATTTCTCGCTATTTGTTTTGTGTTCATATGCGGCATTTTGCCACCTTTTCGTCTTTCTAATTTTTTTGAAAATGGTTTTTCCGTTTTTCTCATAGTCCGTTATAAGTCGTTTTTTGTTTAACCAATGAAAATTTTTTGAATTGTACTTCAGGACATGTCCTATGTTTTTTACTTCGTCGACCTTTTTTTCGCTTTACCCATTTTGCCGCTTTTCCGATATTTTGCAAGAAATTTTTCGAATTCTCTAGGCTAGTTTCACTCTTCTGTCATTCTGCTCGAAGTCCTTTTAAACAGCAGCTGCTCAGCAAAGCAATTCGAAATCAAGAGAGTCAGATAAAAAATAAAGTCAGAAATAGAACGGGATAAACCCATGAAGCCCATTTTTAGATGCCCGGTACTTGAAATTTGTTCTCGTAAGTTTTAGTTACTATCTATAATGCTTATTGGTATTGATACTAGACCTTGTAGCCTCTCACTGTGAGACAGAAGTATGATCAATTACGAAATGACATCAACACAAATCGCACTTAAAAATGTTTTTATACAAAAATCAATTTTTGTTGATATTTTCTTTTCTTGCAATCCCAATAGAGTTATGGGAATCAACGGCGGCTATTTTTTGGCAATCTGCCGGAAATGTTTATCAATAGCCACCGTCAGCTTCTCAACGCTCTACTGTTTACGATATGAATCGTATTGTGTCAATACTCGAAGAGGCTTTGTGGTTTTCTTGTTTTTTTTTTAGGGAATGATTAAGGGCAAGAACCGGAGTTTCAGGGAATGAATGAAAGTTGAAACAGTTATTTAGGTCATCAATTTCAAAGAGCGGGGAAAAGAGACCGGTTATTTTGATCTTATATTCTTTTGAAGAAGCGAGAAACATTGGTGTAAAAAAATTTTCGCTGAGCAAGTGAGTTTTTTTGTACACTAGCTTCTTTTTGAAGCTGATTTTTTTGGTTTTGTTTTCTGTTTTGTCTAACTTTAAAAAATAAATTGAAATTGGTAATTTGTCTAGCTGCATGACACCTCCGTAGAGGTTGCTTACATCTACGCAAAAACAGAAAACTGAATCCTTGGATGCATCGTAGCTATCGAGATAGCAATTCAATACGAATCGTCTCTCCTCGTACACAGACGTAACTCCTCCTCCACTAGCAGCTGACTCTATGAGATTCAGATGCTCACGCTCAGTCAAAAGTTCAACTTACAAACTCGCAATGACGCCTCCTTGGCCATGTTTGGTAAAGTATAAAAGTGCATACAATCCAACTTGTATGTTCCAAAACTAAACTCTCGATGACATTTGCACACGCACGCCAACAATGCTAAATCTGATTTCAGATTTCCACCGTGATAGTCCTGAAGTGTAATACAGTGCAAAATTTCCCAAAGTTTTTTTGCATGTCCCGATTCTGTTTCATTAATTGACTTAATTACGCAACTTTCGAGAGTGCTATGTCAATTTTCGAGGGGTGGTAAATATGTAAAAATGTGTCTAAAAATTTGCGTCTATCACTTTCATACGAGTATGGATAGTGACCTTTTTGTTCCTACAGCTCTAAATCTTTAACAGAAATTCCCGGGAACATCGAATTGCGAATACCAAACCGATCGAATGGCAAAACTCTGGTCAATTTTTCCATTTATATTCGTTACATTGATTTTTGTTCGTTATATTGATTGTTAATTTAGTTTTTAACTTTCAAAAATCAATAAAGTCTTTTTGTTACGGTGTTTCTTACATTGTGTCCATATTCTTTACATTCTAGTTAGTATAATGCTAGCTTTGTCCTGAAACCTACATTTATTTTCGGTATGTTGATTTTTTCAGTTGTAAAAATGAGTGATTTTAGCTTTTTCTTAGATTTTCGTCATTTCTTTGGTTTGCAATTGATTTCATTCAACATATGGCATTACTGAGAGTTTGATAGCAAGCTTTTTCCAAATTTTCCACTTCTGACTTTTTACTGCAGCTTTCTTCCGGCCTTGATACTAATTTAAACCATTTTTTGCCTTTGAATATTCTTGTGCTGCTTATGTTTTCAGATTACTATCTGCAGTTTGCTTTTGCGATCTTTTAGCGACTAGAATTATGATTTTAGGGCAATTGATAGCACTGTCAGAGCCTATCAGTAATTTGACCATCCTAATTATGTCGGATTTTTTTTAACGTTACCAAAGGTTTTCAATAATATATAATTTTGCTGCTTTTTATTTATCTTGGTGAGTGGTTTGTTTTTCACCAATTTTTGGATCTGACCTAGTGAGGCAATGAGTTGATGGTTTAATACAAAATGTAATTGCTTGAGCTGCAATTGCTGTTTTTTTGCGAAGTCTAGACTCTTCGAGTCGGTTCCGGAATTCTTCCGGCTATGTTTTGTAAGATCTGTTCACACATTTTCATGATTTTTGAAGTCAAATTGGAGTAGTGGTTTTGGTCACGCCGAAACAGAAAATGAAGCGAAAAAGCGAGTGGTTTTGCGGCGTCATATTTTTTGCTCTAATTTTACAATAGAGTCAGAAAACGGGTGGTTTGAACAAAAATTCGCTTTCTCGCTAGTGGTTTTTTGTTTACATGCGGTAATTTCACGTTGATTTTTACTGGTTTTATCAATCTGATCGCGTTTTTTTCTAACTGGTTTTCCCGATTCATTAATAGCTCATTCTAGGACTAATTTTTTATTTGAAACAAATTTCCATTTCTCGCTATTTGTTTTGTGTTCATATGCGGCATTTGACACCTTTTGTCTTTCTAATTTTTTGGACTTTTTTTTGAAAATGGTTTTTCCATTTCACTCATAGTCCGTTATAAGTCGTTTTTTGTTTAATCAATGAAAATTTTTTGAATTGTACGTCAAGACATGTCCAGCTATGTTTTCTACTTCGTCGAACTTTTTTTTCGCTTTACCCATTTTGCCGCTTTTCCGACATATTGCAAGAAATATTTCGAATTCTCTAGGCTAGTTTCACTCTTCTGTCATTCTGCTCCAAGTCCATTTAAACAGCAGCTGCTCAGGAACCGGAATTTCAGGGAATTAATAGAATTTGAAACAGTTATTTCAGTCATCAATTTCGAAGAGTGGGGAAAAGAGACCGGTTATTTTGTTCTTATATTCTTTTGAAGAAGCGAGAAACTTTGGTGTAAAAAAATTTTCGCTGAGCAAGTGAATTTTTTTGTACACTAGCTTCTTTTTGAAGCTGATTTTTTTCGGTTTTGTTTTTGGTTCTGTCTAACCGGTTATTGGAGACAAAACAATAATATTCAGCCCGTTTGGACACCTTTCAGAAGGTTTTGTGAATAATGGAAACTGAACGCTTATTTTTAACGTTTTTTAACTATTTTGATTTCGTCTATTTGCGATTTTTGGCACGTTTTGTTTTATTGAATTTATTGGCAAATGTGTTAAGGCCTCATACGTGTAGGCTCCTGTTTGCTACACTTCATCAACGAACCCCACTTGATCATCATCTGGCGTATTCAAAATTTGCTGAAGGGAATATCTGACTTTAAAAAATAAACTGAAACTGTTAATTTGTCTAGCTGCATGACACCTCCGTAGAGGTTGCTTGCATCTACGCAAAAACAGAAAACTGAATCTTTGGATGCATCGTAGCTATCGAGATAGCATTTGTTCAATACGAATCGTCTCTCCTCGTACACAGACGTAACTCCTCCCCTCCACTAGCAGCTGACTCTATGAGATTCAGATGCTCACGCTCAGTCAAAAGTTCAACTTACAACTTCGCAATGACGCCTCCTTGGCCATGTTTGGTAAAGTTTAAAGTGCATACAATCCAACTTGTATGTTCCAAAACTAATCTCTCGATGACATTTGCACACGCACGCCAACAATGCTCAGTCTGATTTTAGATTTCCACCGTGATTGTCCTGAAGTGTAAAACAGTGCAAAATGTCCCAAAGTTTTTTTGCATGTCCCGATTCTGTTTCATTAATTGAAACAGCGCAACTTTCGAGAGTGCTATGCCAATTTTCGAGGGGTGGTAAATATGTAAAAATGTGTCTAAAAATTTGCGTCTATCACTTTCATACGAGTATGGATAGTGACCTTTTTGTTCCAACAGCTCTAAATCTTTAACAGAAATTCCCGGGAACATCGAATTGCGAATACCAAACCGATCGAATGGCAAAAGTTTGGTCAATTTTTCCATTTATATTCGTTACCTTGATTTTTGTTCGTTATATTGATTGTTATTTTGATTTTTAACTTTCAAAAATCAAGAAAGTCTTTTTGTTACGGTGTTTCTTACATTGTGTCCATATTCTTCACATTCTAGTTAGTATAATGCTAGTTTTGTCCTAAAACCTACATTTATTTTCGGTATGTTGATTTTTCAGTTGTAAAAATGAGTGATTTCAGCTTTTTCTTAGATTTTCGTCATTTCTTTGGTTTGCAATTGATTTCATTCAACATATGGCAGTACTGAGAGTTTGATCGCAAGCTTTTTCCAGATTTCCACTTTTGACTTTTTACTGCAGCTTTCTTCCGGCCTTGATACTAATTTAAACCATTTTTTGCCTGTGAATGTTCTGCTGCTTAAGTCTTTTCTATGATTAATTTTTTTTATTTAGTATGAAATCATGTTGTCTATCATATGTACAACAAGTAACAGGTGTGTGTTGTTTTTTGTTTTAATCGCATTGACTAGAAGCGTAACGATAGGTGTTTTCTGATTCTTAAATTTGAGCTTTCTTTTTTTGAAAAATTTAACTTAGTTTTCAGATTACTATCTGCAGTTTGCTTTTGCGATCTTTTAGAGACTAGAATTATGATTTTAGGGCAATTGATAGCACTGTCAGAGCCTATCAGTATTTTGACCATCCTAATTATGTCGGATTTTTTTAACGTTACCAAAGGTTTTCAATAATATATAATTTTGCTGCTTTTTATTTATCTTGGTGAGTGGTTTGTTTTTCACCAATTTTTCGATCCGACCTAGTGAGGCAATGAGTTGATGGTTTAATACAAAAGGTAATTGCGTGAGCTGCAATTACTGTTTTTTTGCGAAGTCTAGACTCTTCGAGTCGGTTCCGGAATTCTTCCGGCTATGTTTTGTAAGATGTGTTCACACATATTCATGATTTTTGAAGTCAAATTGGAGTAGTGGTTTTGGTCACGCCGAAACAGAAAATGAAGCGAAAAAGCGAGTGGTTTTGCGGCGTCATATTTTTTGCTCTAATTTTACAATAGAGTGAGAAAACGGTGGTTTGAACAAAAATTCGCTTTCTCGCTAGTGGTTTTTTGTTCACATGCGGTAATTTCACGTTGATTTTTACTGGTTTTATCAATCGGATCGCGTTTTTTTCTAAATGGTTTTCCCGATTTACTAATAGCTCATTCTAGGACTAATTTTTTATTTGAAACAAATTTCCATTTCTCGCTTTTTGTTTTGTGTTCATATGCGGCATTTGACACCTTTTGTCTTTCTAATTTTTTAGACTTTTTTTGAAAATGGTTTTTCCATTTCACTCATAGTCCGTTATAAGTCGTTTTTTGTTTAATCAATGAAATTTTTTTGAATTGTACGTCAGGACATGTCCAGCTATGTTTTTTACTTCGTCGAACTTTTTTTCGCTTTACCCATTTTGCCGCTTTTCCGACATTTTGCAAGAAATATTTCGAATTCTCTAGGCTAGTTTCACTCTTCTGTCATTCTGCTCCAAGTCCATTTAAACAGCAGCTGCTCAGCAAAGCAATTCAAAATGAAGAGAGTCAGACAAAAAATAAAGTCAGAAATAGAACGCGATAAACCCATGAAGCCCATTTTTAGTTGCCCGGTATTTGAATTTTGTTCTCGTAAGTTTTAGTTACTATCTATAATGCTTATTGGTATTGATACTAGACCTTGTAGCCTCTCACTGTGAGACAGGATATGTTCAATTACGAAATGACATCAAAACAAATCGCACTTAAAAATGTTTCTATGCAGAAATCAATTTTTGTTGATATTTTCTTTTCTTGCAATCCCAATAGATTTATGGGAATCAACGGCGGCCATTTTTCGGCAATCTGCCGGGAATGTTTATCAATAGCCACAGTCAGCTTCTCAATGCTCTACTTTTTACGATTTGAATTTTAAATAAGTTGAATCATATTGTGTCAATACGCGAAGAGGCTTTGTGGTTTTCTTGTTTTTTTAGGGAATGATTAAGGGAAGAAACCGGAATTTCAGGGAATTAATAAAATTTGAAGCTGATTTTTTTCGGTTTTGTTTTCGGTTTTGTCTAACCGGTTATTGGAGACAAAACAACAATATTCAGTCCGTTGGGAACATCGAATTGCGAATACCAAACCGATGGATTGGCAAAACTTTGGTCAACTTTTCCATGAAGCTTATGAATTCATGAATTGATTCTTAGAAATTCATCATTTTATTAACAATCAATAAACTCAATTATTCGTAGATTGTTTTTGTTTTTTCCTTAATCCGTCGTGATAGTTTCAATCTAAACGCCAAAATCTATGCAGATGTCTTTTTCGTCAGTTGTTGGAATGACTTGAACGGTGGTTGTTAGTTCGCATTCATTGAGAGCTAAGCAAATGTATTGTAAGTCGTAGTTCTGAATATTATGTCCGACAACTGGAATAAAATAACGTAGCGACGAGTTCGGTTGCATTTCTCATGAGCCCAACCAAGGAATTGTCAGCTAAAATGACAGTGGTCTAAATCAATTGTGCACTCTAGCTCATCTTCTACATCAAAACCTTTGTCACAAATCCAGCACTGTTTGCTTGAGCTTTGTTCAGCAAATTTCTGTTGCCTCTTTAAAAGGGGTGTTTCTTCTTCTGTTTCTGGATATCTCGTACTAGGGCGTGTAGTTTTCGAACAAAGTTTCTCATGCAGTTTTCAGAACTGTCTACATGATGAAAACTGGGGTTGTAGATTGATTATCAATGACCGTAATGCAAAGCCTTAGGACTCATGTTCTTCGATAGCGCGTGTAGATGCTGTGTTACTTGGACCCGCAACTGGCCGTAGAAAAGATTCGAAATCAAAGTATATCAACAATGGTACAAAAAAAGTAGCCAAAGATTTTGCAAATTTGTTCATAAGTTGATACGGAGAGGGCATGTAAACAACAGCTGGTGCTTTCATTGAACATGTCTGTAAATGCAGATTGCAGGATTCGAGTCTGTCTCTACACAAGCAAAAAGAAATACGACATAGTCGATAACTAAATCGAAACATGATCTCACGCACATAGCAAACAACTTTCACCAGGTCTCTATTAGTAGGTAGTGATACCGGTCAAACTCATATAGGAGGAGGAGAGGCATCACAAAGGAAGACTCGTAGTTAGAATCTCGAAAAGGGTATAGCTGACCTTTCTCGTAAACAGCGACAGTTACCTGGACATTGTTCAAGGACTCAGACTCCTTCGTACTGTCGAAACCCATAGATATTTCAAAGTCACCCAAGGCTTTTTGAGTATTTGGGTTACTGTACGTGTCTGATGATGTTCTCTCAGTATTAGATTTTCTACCGTCACGTCCCAGGCTGATGTTGTTATGCAAATGATAAGCTTAAATGTAGCATCAATTGAAACAGTTCCGATCCTTGTGGTTCCTTGTATTGAGAATACCGCGACAGTTGGCTATTTTTATGGGCAGAAGTAATTAGGAAGAGCGATGGAGTGGTCTGTAGAGTTCAAATTTTATGTCAAATTTGATAACTTTTTTAAAGATCCAGACACTTCCGTGGACTCAAATGTTGACAATACTGTTAACATTTTATCCATCGTAGTGCAGTACGTTTCCTCTGACATTTCATTATTGAGAGCTGTTGTCATGAGTGAGTTTGTAAACTTCAATACGATAGTCGTCAATAGAGCCATCTTCTTGACCTCGATTAGGTTTAAGCAATTGAACTTTTGCGCAAACTTGAAATTTCTGAGGTCCGTTGGGTAACTGTTCACGCACAATGTTTTCGATTCAATTTTTTCCGTTAATATGAACCTAGCAAGGCCTGTGCTCACTTCAGCATCGCTGTTATTAAGATTTTCGAAGGTTTTAAGTTTTCCACCGAAAGTTGGCTTTGTTGGTGCATATCTCGGTCGGAATTTGTCAACAAATATGGGAAGCCCATGAAGAGAACTCATGTGCTGAGCGAACCAATCGGCGTAGTTTGAGCCTAGGTAACAAGTTCGACAACAGTTGGTGAGTTTGGCTGGGCATGTCCGCATGTGCTGCTCAGGTAGAGACAATTTTTGGGTTTTAAAAATGCATAGAGAGCATTGGAATACAGGTAAACCAAGCTCGTCAGGATGAGCACCGGTCGTGCCTTGAGTGATTGTATTTGTTGCTGGAAGTAGCAGAGCAATGTTGGTATTGGTGAACCATTTTTCTTGACAACTTCGTTGAATTTTGAAGAAAATTGCGTTAACGAGAAACAGAAACTAGAGAACAGTGAATGACGACTTGAACCAAAACTTTTAAATGGAATTAAAATTTGGGCGGCAATTTCAATTATTTGAAAATCTTGTCTGTTTGAAAATGCGTGTCAGAAAATGCGTTTGAAAATGCGTGTCAGACTTCAACCACTACTCCACGAAACCTTTGTTTTGTTGGATCTATTAAGGACAAAAAGAACGTGAAGTTTTACACATTCAGAGAAATTTTTTTATGTAAAACTGAACGGGACTAAAAAAATCATTTCTCTCATATAGTTACAAAAAGTTTTTGCTTTTATAGACTTAAAGTAAAAATGGTTTTTTAATTTTTATATAGTCAACTTTTATATGTTGGATATGTTGGAAGTCACAAAAATCGCATCTCTCAATTAGTTGCTTTCAAAGCAATGGAATATGAAAAATAGGTTTTTAAAGGTTAAGAAGTCAGTTTTTATATATAGGATTGAATTGAAATAAGAAAAATATCATCTCTTATATAATTACAAAAAGTTTTTGCTTCCATAACCACATATTGGGCAGAGGTTTTTAATGTTAAAAAGCCAATTTTTATGTAGAAGTTAACTGGACTATAAAATCACATCTCATATAGTTACAAAAAATCTTGCTTTCCTAACCATATATCAAAAAAGATTTTTAATTGTGAAAAAGTCAGTTTTTTATTTTAAGGATTTAAATAAAATCACAAAAATCGCATCTCTCAAAAAATTTAAAAGTTTTATGTCTTCATAATCGTAAAGTAAGGAGTGTATAGTTCATAAAAGTACATAGGTCATATAATTCAAAAACGTTT